>NW_016803909.1:238614-279500 GCF_001698545.2 Rhinopithecus bieti
AAAAAAAAAAAAAAAAAAAAAAAAAAAAAAAAAATTTCATAGCATCAGGCGTGCTGGCTCACACCTGTAACCCCAACACTTTGGGAGGCCTAGGTGGGCAGATCACTTGAGCTCAGGAGTTCAAGACCAGCCTGGGCAACATGGTGAAACCCTGTCTCTACCAAAAATATAAAAACTTTGTGTGCACATCTGTGGTCCCAGCTACTTAGGACACTGAGGAGGGAGAATCACTTCAGTTTGGGGGATAGAGGTTGCAGTAAGCAGAGATTGTGCCACTGAACTCCAGCCTGGGTGACAGAGAAACCCCCATCTCAAAAAAAAAAAAAAAGCCAGAAATGTAAACTGTAGCTGTATGGTATAATTAAATAACAAACTACAACTTTGGTTTTGAAACCTACTCTGGCCAGGCACTGTGGCTCACACCTATAATCCCAGCACTTCGGGAGGCTGAAGTGGGAGGATTGCTTGAGGCCAGGAGTTTGTGATGAGCCTGGACAACATAGTAAGACCTTGTCTCTACAGAAAATGTTTAATTAGCTGGGCATAGTAGCCTGCACCTGTAGTCCCAGCTACTCGGGAGGCTGAGGCAGGAGGATCACTTGATCCCAGGAGTTCGCTGCTGCAGTGAGCTGTGATTGTGCCACTGCACTTAAGCTTGGGTGACAGAGTAAGACCCTGTCTCCAGAAAGAAAGCTGCCCTGACTGTAAGTTGGCATGTGAGGCAAGGCCTTTATTTTACAATATCTCATTCAAATAAGGTATTACTGAATGTGGACTCCAAGTCCTATTGAATGCTTTAACTATAATGAAAGGATTAGTATGATCTTTAGTAGTTTTGAGAAAAGCATTTATACTCAGCAAGAACCAGTTTTTCAAGAGTACAAATTGTAGTTACCTTCAGGAAACAGGGCTAGAAAAGTCAGAATGTGTGTAGTTTTTTGTTTGTTTGTTTGTTTGTTTGTTTTTTAGAATGTGTGTAGTTTCTGTGCCTCCTTAATAAGTACTTGAAGATAACATTAAGGAATTGGTTTATATTAAAGTTTGGAGACCCAGCATCACAATGTTCAGGAAAAAAGAACAAACTGTATATTCATGGTAACTTTTTTTTTTTTTTTTTTGGAGACACAGTCTTGCTCTATCACCCAGGCTGGAGTGCAGTGGCATGATCTGGGCTTGCTGCAGCTTCCACCTCCTGTGTTCAAGCGACTCTACTGCCTCTGCCTCCTGAGCAACTGGGATTACAGGCACCTGACACTGTGCCTGACTAATTTTTTTGTTGTTATTGTTTTGTATTTCTAGTAGAGACGGGGTTTCACCATGTTGGCCAGGCTGGTCTCGAACTCCTGACCTCGTGATCCACTTGCCTCGGCCTCCCAAAGTGCTGGGATTACAGGTGTAAGCCACCACACCCAGCTGTAACCTGTGTTTTCTTTAAAGTCCCCAGACTGGTGACCTGAACCACTAATTAGAGACGATTTTAAAATCTTGGGAAGTCTAAGGGTAATATATTTTGTGTCCTCTTTTGCACAGAGCAAGTCTGGTGCTGTTGACCTCATGCAAGTGAGTGTGGCTGCAGAGTCTTATGCCAACTCTGCAGAAGTCAGAGTTGCCCTTGTTTCTGCAGCCATCAGGCCCACACAAGGGGAGGCCACATAAATATATGACCAGTAGAAGCAGGAAACTTCACCAACCACATCCTCTTCAGAGCTGTCAGGAATAGTAGTTTCCTAACAAGGAAGCAGGGTTCTTCCTTGTTCTTCCAGGTGGTTGTTCTGGGATTACCCATCCTAATCCACTAGGCTCTGTGAAAGTGCTGCCATCGTTTCGAAAGTGGGGTCTATGTAAAAGGACTAATCCTCTAAAGACAAGCTGAATTTCCACACCCTTAGAGCCTTGACTGATTTCACCCTCCTAGGATCAGTGGATGAGAGACTAGCAACTAATTCAGTTTTACTGTTAGAGGCTCCTTTTTAGAGGTAAAAAACTAAAATTCTGTAATTTGTTAGAAAAGTACATTTTTACATTATAAGGCAAAATCTAGATGAATTAGGATTAAATATAGAATAGTTTTAAATATTGGTTATGCTTAATTAAAAGAATGAGAAGAAATAGAAAAGATCAATTTAAATAGGTGAACATTAGGCTGGGTGCAGTAGCTCATGCCTATAATCCCCAGTACACTGGGAGCCCAAGACTGGCATGGCAAGATTTTGTCTCTACAGAAAAATTCTTAAGATTGGGTCAAGTGTGGTGGTGCACACACACCTGGAGTCCTAGCTACTTGGGAGGCTGAGGTGGGAGGGTCACTTGAGCCCAAGAGTTCAAGGCTGTAGTAAACTATGATCACAACACTGTACTGTACTCCAGGCTGGGTGACAAAGCAAGACCCTTTCTCTAAAAATGAAAATAAAAGGGTAGACACTAAATACTGTAATTCTGGCTGGGCGCGGTGGCTCATGCCTGTAATCACAGCACTTTGGGAGGCGAGGCAGGTGGATCACCTGAGATCGGGAGTTCAACAGCAGCCTGACCAACATGGAGAAACCTTGTCTATACTATAAATGAAAAAAATTAGCCGGGCATGGTGGTGCATGCCTGTAATCCCAGCTACTCGGGAGGCTGAGTCAGGAGAATCGCTTGAACCCGGGAGGTGGAGGTTGCAGTGAGCCAAGATCATGCCATTGCACTCCAGCCTGGGCAACAAGAGTGAAACTCTGTGTCAATCAATCAGGCAATCAGTAAATCTGTTTCTTGTTTTGTTTTTTAGACAAACTACCTCCTAGAATGGATAACAAAGGGTTAATGCAGAAAGGTTATACAAAATGCCAAGAAAAATGCCTGAAATCTTTAAATATCTTTACCCAAAGAACATTTTGATTAGTAAGAAATTATAAGAATACAGACCAGGCACGGTGGCTCACGCCTGTAATCCCAGCACTTTGGGAGGCCCAGGCAGGCGGATCACTTGAGGTCAGGTGTTCATCTGACCAACATGGCGAAACCCTGTATCTACAAAAATACAAAAATTAGCCAGATGTGGTGGTGCACACCTGTAATTCCAGCTGCTCAGGAGGCTGCAGCAGGAGAATCACTTGAACCCGGGAGGCCAAGGTTGCAGTGAACTGAGATCGCACCACTGCACTCCAGCCTGGGCAACAGAGTGAGACTCCGTCTCAAAATCAATCAATCAATCAATAAACATAAGAATACAGATATGAAGCCAGGCACAGTGACTTATGCCTGTAATCCCGGCAGTTTGGGAGGCCAAGGGGGGTGGATCACTTGAGGTCAGAAGCTCAAGACCAGCCTGGCCAACTTAGTAAAACCTCGTCTCTACTAAAAAATACAAAAATTAGCTGGGCGTGGTGGTGCACACCTGTAGTCCCAGCTACTTGGGAGGCTGAAGCAGGAAATCGCTTGAACCCGGGAGGCAGAGGTTGCAGTGAGCTGAGATCCTGCCACTGCACTTCAGCCTGGGCAACAGAGCTAGACTCAAAAAATAATAATAATACAGATATGATTTTTTTAAATATGAGAAATATTATAATTCTGACACTCAGAGGGATATGTCCAGACATTCATGAACGTGAAGCTATTTGGGTAGACATGAGGCTTTCCTTCTCTTGATACCACATTTTTCATAAACAGTATTGTTATTGTACCATTTAGGTTACAAGTCAGCAACAAACCAGGTACTCAGCTCCCTCACTAGCCTCCAAATCCAAGATCCAAATTTGTGCCACAACCAAATTATTACATTAACGATCTTCACATAGGGGCACACACCTGTAGTCTAGCTATGCAGGAGGCTGAGGTGAGAGGATCACTTGAGCCCAGGAGGTCAAGGCCGTAATAAGCTGTGGTCACGCCACTGCACTCCAGCCTGGGGGACAGAATGAGACATCTGTCTCAAAAAAAAAAAAATCTAAATTAACATCATAATGGTGAATTAGTTTACATTTTTTTGTTTTGTTTTTATTTATTTTTATTTTTTGAGATGGAGTCTCCTTCTGTCACCCAGATTGGAGTGCAGTGGCACGATCTCAGCTCACTGCAACCTCCGCTCCGAGGTTCAAGTGATTCTCTTGTCTCAGCCTCCTGAGTAGCTGGGATTACAGGTGTGTGCCACCATGCCTAGCTAATTTTTGTATTTTTAATAGATACGGGGTTTCACCATGTTGGTCAGGCTGGTCTCAAACTCCTGACCTCGTGATCCACCTGCCTCAGCCTCCCAAAGTTTTGGGATTACAGGCGTGAGCCACCGTGCCAAGCCTGTTTTATTTTTGTAGAGACAGGGTCTCGCCATGTTGCCCAGGCTGGTCTCCAACTTCTGGGCTCAAGCCATCCTCCTGCCTCAGCTTCCCAAAGTGTTGGTATTACAGGCGGGATTACAGTCACCATATGTGGCTCCAAGATGGCTTCTAATTCCATTTATTTTACATTCTGGAAAACCCAGCTGATACAATAAGAAATGAAATTTAAGAGGTATTGGAATGGAGATAGAATTATAATTTGCTATTTAGATTATTTACCTAAAAAAATAAGAAAATGACCTAATATGGTATTAGTCTTTATTGGGACAGGCCCTGTTTTAGATACAATATCCTTTAAACTGGTTTAAGTTGAACATCTATAATTTGCTTGTCTGCAGTTCTAAAATTCAGGAAGTTCTTAAAACTCAGCTGGCTTTTATTATCTCACTTTATTTCTGCAGAAATATGAATGTGCTTAATTATAGGGTGCTGCCCCAGACTCCAGTGGTAGAATTATGGAATATATGGTTTAGACATCATATTACCTCTCTAAAATCCAAAATGCATTATATCCCAAACACATCTGTGCCGGGCATGGTGGCTCACGCCTATAATCCTCTCTCTTTGGGAGGCCGAGGTGGGCAGATTGCCTGAGCTCAGGAGTTCCAGACCAGCCTGGGTAACATAGCAAAACCCCATCTCTATTAAAAATACAAAAAAAAATCAGGCTTGGTGGCGCACGCCTGTAGTCCCAGGTACTTGGGAGGCTGAGGCACAAGAATTGCTTGATCCTGGGAGGCAGAGGTTGCAGTGAGCCAAGATTGCACCACTGCACTCCAGCCTGGGCCACAGAGTGAGACTCTGTCTCAAATAAAAAAGAATCTGCATCCTGGCTAACACGGTGAAACCCCGTCTCTACTAAAAATACAAAAAAACTAGCCGGGCGAAGTGGCGGGCGCCTGTAGTCCCAGCTACTCGGGAGGCTGAGGCAGAAAAATGGCGTAAACCCGGGAGGCGGAGCTGGCGGGGAGCGGAGACCCGCCCCCTGCCCCCCACCCCCGGCGACAGAGGGAGCCTCTGCCCAAAAAAAAAAAAAAAAAAAATCTGGCCCCATGCCTTTTGGATAAAGAATAATAGACCTATACTATTATTATTTCACCCTGTTGTGGGTGAAAAAAAAACAAAAACAAAAACTGAGTCCAAGTTAGGTAATTTGGCCAGGATCACACAACTACAATGTGTCAATGACAGGACTAGAACACACAATAGTCTGACTTCAAGATGCATCTTTGTCAGGACGTTAGATGAAATCTACAATCACTTTTTCTCAGACTGCCCCCTCCCCAACCATCCCAAAATGTCTAAAAGTAAATACCTTTCCTATATACCAGGAATAAATGTTTAGTAAATTATATAAGTATGGCACAATAGCAACAAAAATATAAATAGGAATCGTTCTAACTGGAAATATTGACCCACATGAAGGAAAGTAAAAAACTTGACTGCAAGACCTCCTGCTGCTAGATGGAAGTGCTGACAATTGTAAAGTCAGTTCTTTTCCAAACTAATGTGTAGACTTAGTCATTCTAGTCAAAACACTAAAAAAAAAAAAAAAAGTTTTAGCAACAGACGTTAGCATATGTTAAGAATTTAATATATGATAAAATTAGCACCACAAATCAATGGGAAAATAATTCCAGGGAGAAAATAACTATGTAGGAAAAAATATTCCTCATCTTACATCTTACATCAGAATAAAATCTAAGAGGCTTCAAAGAGTAATTAAAATATATATATTTAAAAGAGAGCTAGAAGAAAGAAAAAGAGATGGAAAATAAAATAGTTTAGTTGAAAAACAGATCTCCACATGGTGATCCACTTTCTAAACAACAACAATGCACTTTGGGAGGCTGAGGTGGGCAGATCAGCTGAGATCAGGAGTTCAAGACCAGCCTTGAAACCCCATCTCTACTAAAAATACAAAAAATTAGCCAGGCCTTATGGCAGACGCCTGTAATCCCAGCTACTCAAGAGACTGAGGGAGGAGAATCATTTGAACCTGGAAGGAAGAGGTTGCAGTGAGCCAAGATCGCACCATTGCACTCCAGTCTGGGTGACAACAGTGAAACTCCATCTCAATAAATAAATAGATAAATAAAAATAAAATAACAATGGATAAAAATCATGAAGGGAAAACAACTGTATATTTCACTACTTAAAAATGTAAAATTGGCCGGGCGCGGTGGCTCAAGCCTGTAATCCCAGCACTTTGGGAGGCCGAGACAGGCGGATCACGAGGTCAGGAGATCGAGACCATCCTGGCTAACACGGTGAAACCCCGTCTCTACTAAAAAATACAAAAAACTAGCCGGGCGAGGTGGCGGCGCCTGTAGTCCCAGTTATCCGGGAGGCTGAGGCAGGAGAATGGCGTGAACCCGGGAGGCGGAGCTTGCAGTGAGCTGAGATCCGGCCACAGCACTCCAGTCTGGGTGACAGAGCGAGACTCCGTCTCAAAAAAAAAAAAATGTAAAATTTTGTTAACAACAAGACCCCATGAGCAAAGTTCAAATAGTGAGAAAATATTAACACATAAATAGAAAAATATACCAACAACAGACAAGTCATGAAAATTTTCTAGTCTAAACCTGAAAAAACAACTCAATAATTTTAAAATGAAAATTGTAAGATAACATATTTTCTATCAAATGACTAAAACTTTTACATTGATAGCACATAATATACTTGGCATATGGCAAGTGTTTCATAAGTATTTGTTGTATGAAGGAATGATGAAGTACATTAAAAGTTAGCTACTCCAGGCCGTGCTCAGTGGCTCACACTTGTAATCCCAGCACTTTTGGAGGCCGAGGTGGGCAGATCACGAGATCAGGAGTTTAAGACCAGCCTGGCCAATATGGTGAAACCTGCGTCTCTACTAAAAAATACAAAAATTAGCCGGGTGTGGTGGCATGTGCCTGTAGTCCCAGCTACTCTAAGGAGGCTGAGGCAAGAGAATTGCTTGAACCCAGGAGGCGGAGGTTGCAGTAAGCTGAGATTGCACCATTGTACTTCAGCCTGGGCAACAGAGCAAGACTCCACCTCAAAAAATAAATAAATAAATAAAGTTAACTACTCCTTTTGCTGGTGGAAGTACAAACATGTTTCTGGAGGGCAATATGGAAATATTTATCAAGAACCAAAAAAAAAAAGAAAGAAAGAAAAGTTATCCCATTTGTTTGTTTTGTTTTTTTGAGATGGAGTCTCGCTCTGTCGCCCAGGCTGGAGTGCAGTGGCCGGATCTCAGCTCACTGCAATCTCCGCCTCCCAGGTTCACGCCATTCTCCTGCCTCAGCCTCCCGAGTAGCTGGGACTACAGGCGCCTGCCACCTCGCCCGGCTAGTTTTTTGTACTTTTAGTAGAGACGGGGTTTCACCGTGTTAGCCAGGATGGTCTCGATCTCCTGACCTTGTGATCCGCCCGCCTCGGCCTCCCAAAGTGCTGGGATTACAGGCTTGAGCCACCGCGCCCGGCCCCATTATCTTTTTATTGTCTCTTAGTTTTTGCTTTTCCAGAAAGTCATATAGTTGGATTCATACAGTAAGTAACCTTTTCAGGTTGGCTTATTTCATCTGCAATACACACGAAAGATTTTCCATGTCTTTTGTGGCTTGATAGCTCATTTTATTTTAGTGCCGAATAATATTCCATGGTATAGATGTACAACAGTTTGTTTCCCACTCACCTATTGAAGGACATCTTGCTTGCTTCTGGTTTTTGGCAATTGTTATTATTATTCTGTTTTGTTTTGAGACAAGGTCTCACTCTGTCGCCGAGGCTGGAGTGCAGTGATGCGATCTCAGCTCACTGCAACTTCCACCTCCTGGGTTCAAGCGATTCTCCTGCCTCAGCCTCCTGAGTAACTGGAATTATAGGCATGCACCACCATGCCCTGAAAATGTTTGTAGTTTTAGTAGAGACGGGGTTTCACTATGTTGGCCAGGCTAGTCTCGAACTGCTGGCCTGAAGTGATCCACCTGCCTTGGCCTCCCAAAGTGCTGGGATTACAGGCACGAACCACCTCGCCTGGCCTGTTTTTTTGCAATTATGGAGAAAGCTGCTTTATAAACATCTGTTTGTGAAGTTTTTGTATGGGTATAAGCTGGATTTTAGACTAACACTGTGTTTAGCTTTGTAAGAACTGCTCAGCTGTCTTCCAGGTGGCTGTACCATTTTGCATTCCCACCAGTTACTGCTGTTCTGCACCCTTGCTAGTAGTATTTGGTACTGTTATTTAAAAACTTTTTTCTTTTTTTTGGACTCGTGAGGTGGCTCGTGCCTGTAATCCTAGCACTTTGGGAGGCCTAGGCAGGCAGATTACCTGATGTCAGGAGTTCAAGACCAGCCTAGCCAACATGGTGTACTGTCTCTACTACAAAAAATGAAAAAAAAAAAATTTTTTTTGGCCATTCTAATAGATATGTAGTGGCATCTCAGTGTTGTTTTAATTTTTGAGATGGAATCTGGCTCTGTTGCCAGGCTGGAGTGCAGTTGCATGATCTCAGCTCATTGCAACCTCCACCTCCCAGGTTCAAGTGATTCTCATGCCTCAGCCTCCCGAGTAGTGGGGATTATAGGCGTGTGCCACCACACCCAGCTAATTTTTGTATTTTTAGTACAGACAGGGTTTCACCATGTTGGCCAGGATGGTCTTAATCTCTTGACCTCATGATCTGCCTGCCTTGGCCTCCCAAAGTGCTAGGATACAGGCATGAGCCACCATGCCCAGCCAACGAGCATCTTTTCATATACTTATTTTCCATCTGCTTACTTTCTTTGGTGAGGTGTCTGTTCAGATCCTTTGCCAATTTTTAAATTGGGTTTTTTTCTCATGGTTGAATTTTAGGAATCCTTCGTGTATTTTGGATACTAGTTATCATATATGTGTTTTGCAAATATTTTATCCCAATCTATAGCTCATCTTTTCATTCTCTTAATGTTTTTTTCACAGAGCACAAGTTTTTAATTTAATAAAGTTCAATTCATCAATTTTTTTCTTTCATGAGTTGTGCTGCTTATGTTGTATCTGAAAACTCATTGCCAAACCCAAGTCACCTACATTTCCTCTCGTTAATTATCTGGAAGTTTCATAATGTGATGCTTTACATTAAGTCTATAATCCACTTTGAGTTAATTTTTGTGAAAAGTGTAAGGCCTGTGTGTAGATTCATGTTTTACCATGTGGCTATCCAATTGTTACAGCACTATTTATCAAAAATACTATTCTTTCTCCATTGAATTACCATTGCTCCTTTGTCAAAGTTCAGTTGATTATATGTTTGTGGGTCTATTTCTGGGATCTTTGTCCTGTTGTATTAATCTATTTGTCTATTCTTTCATCAATACCATGTTGTCTTCATTATTGGTGCTTAGTATTGATAGTCAGATAGTGTCAGTCTTCCGGGGGGACTTTGTTCTTCTTGAGTGTTTTCAGTATCATGTTGGCTATTCTGGGTTTTTTTTTTTTTTGGCACTTCTAGATAAACTTTAGAATGAGTTTGTCAATATCCACAAAATAACTTGCTGAATGTTTTTTGTTGTTGTTGTTGTTGTTTTTGAGACGGAGTCTCGCTCTGTCACCCAGGCTGGACTGCAGTGACGCAATATCAGCTCACTGCAAGCTCCGCCTCCCGGGTTCCCGCCATTCTCCTGCCTCAGCCTCCCGAGTAGCTGGGACTACAGGCACCCGCCACAATACCTGGCTAATTTTTTGTATTTTTAGTAGAGACGGGGTTTCACCGTGTTAACCAGGATGGTCTCCATCTCCTGACCTCGTGATCCGTGCACCTTGGCCTCCCAAAGTGCTGGGATTACAGGCTTGAGCCACCGCACCGGGCCAACTTGCTGAGTTTTGACTGGAATTTGTTGAATCTGTAGATCAAGTTGGGAAGAAATAACATCTTGACAATATTGAGTCTTCCTATCTATGAATAAGGAACATCTCTCCATTTATTTCGATCTTTGATTTCTTTCATCAGAATTTTGTAGTTTTCTCATAAAGATCCTGTATATATTTTGATATATACCTAAGTCTTTTATTTCATTAGTGCTAATATAAATGGTGTTGTGTTTTTAGTTTCAAATTCACATTGTTCATTGCTGGTATATAGGAAAGCAATTAACTTTTATATATTACCTTTATATCTTGCAACCTTCCTATAAATGCTTAGTAGTTCCAGGAGCTTTTCCCCCCAGCCTTGTTTACATTGTTGACATCTTAGACTTTGTAAACAATCTTATATCCTGATTTCCCCCAATTGTGTCATAAATGTTTTTGATGCCATTGTATTTGTTTTTTTAGAGACAGGGTCTCACTCTGTCACCCAGGCCGAAGTGCAGTGGTGTGATCATAGGTCACTGCAGCCTCAACCTCCTGGAGTCATGCTATCCTCCCACCTCCGCCTCCCAAGTTGCTGAGACCTCAGGTACACACCACCATGCCTGGTTAATTTTTTGTTTTTTGTAGAGATGGGGTCTTGCAATGTTGCCCAAGCTTGGTCTCAAGCTCCTGGTCTCAAGCTCCTGGTCTCACGTGGTTCTGCCTGCCTTGGCCTCCCAAAGTGCTGGGATTACAAGTGTGAACCACCACACCCAGACTCAATATCATTTTATTCTTTTAAAACATTTTTGGTGGCGGAAAAAAAAAGATAATGGTTGCTGGGAGTTCAGAGTTGGGGTGGGAAGAAATGGGAAGTAGGGAGGGATGAATAGGTGAAGCACTAGTTTAGGGCAGTGAAACTTGGGTTTGGTACAGTAATCGTGGATGCATGACATTTGCCTTTATTAAACCCTGTAGAAATGTACAATAGAAAAAGTAAGCCTTAATATAAAATATGAACTTTAATAATAATGTGTCAGTATTAGTTCATGAATTGTAACAAATGTGCCACACCAATGCAAGATACTGATAATAGGGAAAGTTGATGTGGGATGGTGAACTCTCCACACAATCTGCTCAATTTGGATGGGCACGGTGGCTCATGTCTGTAATCCCAGTACTTTGAGAGGCCGAGGCGGGAGGATCACTTGAGCCCAGGAGCTCGAGACTAGCCTGGGCAACACAGGGAGACCCTGTTTCTACAAAAAATTAAAATATTGGCTGGGCAAGGTGGTTCATGCCTGTAATCCCAGCACTCTGGGAGGCTGAGGTGGGCAGATCACGAGGTCAGTAGTTCGAGACCAGCCTGCCCAACATAATGAAACCCCATCTCTACTAAAAATACAAAAAATGGACAGATGCAATGGCTCACGCCTGTAATCCCAGTGCTTTGGAAGGCCAAGGCGGGTGGATCACGAGGTCAGGAGATTGAGACCAGCCTGGCAAACATGGTAAAACCCAGTCTCTACTAAAATACAAAAAATTAGCCAGGTGTGGTGGCACACACCTGTAATCCCAGCTGCTTGGGAGGCTGAGGCAGGAGAATCACTTAAACCTGGGAGGCAAAGTTTGCAGTGAACTGAGACAGCACCACTGCACTCCAGCCTGGTGACAGAGCAAGACTCTGTCTCAAAAAAAAAAAGTAGTCAGGCATGGTGGTATACACCTGTAGTCCCAGCTACTTGGGAGACTGAGGCAGGAGAATTGCTTGAACCTGGGAGGCGGAGGTTGCAGTGAGCCGAGATCACACCACTGCACTCCAGCCTGGGCAACAGAGTGAGACTCCATCTCAAAAAAAAATTAAAATTAAAATATTAGCCGGGCACGGTGGCACATGCCTGTAGCCCCAGCTAATTGGGAGGCTGAGGTGGGAGAATTGCTTGAGCCCAGGAGTTCCAGGCTATAAAGTTCCAGGCCCTCAGCCCTCATCTATCAAGTCCAAGTCTCCCAGGTCACTGCTCTGGGCATGAGTCTTTTGAGAGTGTACCCTAGTCAGGCCTGGCGTTTGCCACTGCTTGGGAAGCACTGTGGGCAGCAGCTGCAGGTGACAAGATCACAGTCAAGTGTATTTGGGGCTCAGCCACCTGTGCTGCTCTCTTGGTTGGTGGGAGGTTACTGGTGTGCTGAGGAGTCAAATGTGTTTTCAGAAGGTGACCTTGTACCTTAGGTTTATGTCATCTGTGCCTTTGCTGACATCATCCTAGACTCCAACAGCCAGACCAGGGGATAACAAATGCAAATGTCTAACAGTAATTAACTCTTAGCGGCAACCTCAGCCTGGGACTCCCCTTTCCAGGGCTTGTGGCAGCTACACCAGGCCCTGCTACAGCCCCTTGTCACTGAGAGACCTCTCCCACATCCAGAGATACGAGGGGAATGTAGGGTAATGTGCTTTTAGACCGAGGAAATGCACTGTCCCAAATGGCAAGTGGACTGACATAAACTCTGGTGAAGTTGCTGACGTCCCTTTCGAGCGGTTACCACAAGAAGATCGTTTGAATTAGGGGCGTGCTTTCCACAGAAATCAGGCTCTGGCCTTACTGCAGGGGGGTGACCTGTAAACCCCAGAGTTAACATAGTGGTTTAGGTTTTACCAAGTGCACTGCGGTGATTAAGCCTCCACTGAGGACTGGAATGAGGAAGAAAAGGAGAAGCAGAAGAAGAACAGGAAAGACCTGTTCCCTCGGCAGAGGAGGGATGATCTGGGGAGAGCCCCAGCAAACAGCCCCAGAGTGCCGGGCCTAGCTGGGGTTTTCCAGGGATAGAGGCCGTGAGCAGCAGCGCGGATGTTGGCCGCGTCTAGCCGTCTGCTTGATAACTACCTCAGAGACCTGTTTGCCCCACTTGGTAAAACTAGGGCCACGCTGCGTGGGCAGCCTCCAGCCTCCTGGCTGCCACTTTTTCTAGGAACTCATACAAGTCCTCATCAAGAGGGAAGGCAAAACAGTGTCGGTGAAGATGGCTGTGCTGGCATTTTGTAAGTGACAGTGGTCAAGCTCTAAGTTGTGGATGGACACAGCAGGGGGCAAAATCGCCTCCTCTGAAAAACGGCCTAGTGATCCTAATGGATTGGCTGTAGAGACCCATCATTGCAGAGGGACCTGGGAAGGCCGCCTGCTTCTCTTTGCCTCTGTGTCCCCAGCCACCTGAGAACATGTGCTTCAAGAGGGAACCCAAGGGAGAAGACTGTACAGGGTCCATGTTATTGCACCATCTCCTGTCAATTTAGGAGACGTTTTCTTAATACTTCTTATTGATCAAGGAATAGTTTTGAGCCCCTCCTGTAAGTCAGACCCTGCTCTGGGGCATAGGGTGATGACCAAGACGGACTAAGTCTCCCCAGGGGCTAAGAATTTAGGCCCTTGCAGAGTATCTCCTCCACGTTATTGAGCTGCCACTGAGATATCTGTGGCCACTTTGCATCCTGTCTGCATCCAGCAGGGTGGCAGTCCGGCCTTTACAGAAGCAGATTGGGCATGAAGATGTTTCTTGTGGAAAGCCAGCTTCCAGGCCTCCTTCCTGGGAGGGACTCTGTGAGGGCCTTCAGCAAGTCCTGAGCAGATGCCTCTAATGATTCAAAGCTACCAACAAAACCGTAAGAGGCCCCTTTCCTGCCGCAGACTACGTGGAGATCCCTTCTGGGTTTTTCTTTTTTCTTTCTCTGTGAAGTGTACTTAAAAAAACAAAAGGTCGGCTGGGCGCGGTGGCTCAAGCCTGTAATCCCAGCACTTTGGGAGGCCGAGATGGGCCGATCACGAGGTCAGGAGATCGAGACCATCCTGGCTAACACGGTGAAACCCCGTCTCTACTAAAATACAAAAACTAGCCGGGCGAGGTGGCGGGCGCCTGTAGTCCCAGCTACTCGGGAGGCTGAGGCAGGAGAATGGCGTAAACCCGGGAGGCGGAGCTTGCAGTGAGCTGAGATCCGGCCACTGCACTCCAGTCCGGGCGACAGAGCGAGACTCCGCCTCAAAAAAAAAAAAAACAAAAGGTCGTTGTAAAACAGGGTATGATGCTGTTTCTTCTAAAGCAGGAGAGGCTGCAGGTGCTCACAGCTGATTTCTCATTTCTGAAAAACCCCAGTCCAGGCCTACCTTGCAGGGAGGGGCTTCCCGGGAGAGAGATAAATAGTCCTGTGAGGCCCTGTCCAGACACTGGCACACCAGACAATCCAGCAACACTGCGAGTCAGGAGGACCCTGCTGAACAGGTCATAGCCAACAGCTCCAGGTGGCTGCATCTTAGCACCAAAGCCCCAGCCATGCACTTGCTCTGTTTCAAGTCTGGCCTCAGGAAGACTCAGGAGACAAGAGCCCTGACTACAGAGGCACAGAAAGGGGCACTCGCATCCCCAGGCTTCCAGCCGCTAGAGTCAAGTGCTGGGACTTCCAGCTCTCCCACAGTCAGAGCCTGACTAAATTCTCAGTCCACAGCTGAGTAATTTACAGCCTCAGTTTTTCTCTTCTGAAGAAATGGGTATAAACCACAGGATCCGTCTCAAAGAAGTGCTATGAGGAATAAATGACACAATGCATTTAAAGTGCTGAGAAGATAGCGGTTAACGCTGTGGCAGCGGAGTCTGGCAGAGCCCTTCCAGAACGACTCTTTAGTGCTGTCAGGTTTCCCCAGCATCCTCACCAGTCACTACCAAAATGTGATTTCCTGTGAACATTGTCACCCAAGCAGTGTGGTCAGGCAGGCAGAAGCCAGCCCGAAGTTTATAAATGTATCTCTTCAGCCAAGGCAGAGCAGGTGAGGCCCTGCATCACCTGCACATGGCTTGTGGTTCAGCCAGGGAGACAACGTCCTGCTTCTTTCCAGGTGACCGTGTTCTTCCTGGGCGCTCATTTCCTTGTGACACCCATAGACGGCAGCTTTTCCCGATGGGGGTCCCTGGCCTGTAGGGCAAGTCCTGCCCTGGCTAGAGCCTTCTCCTCCTGGAGGAGCACACACGATGGCACCAAGCTGCTCTGACCCTGCCAGGAGCCAAAACAGTCTCTGGAGCTCTGAGGGGCGCTCCGGGCTCAGGGTCATCTCCCACACCTTCCCTTCCCATCCCGAGGCCTGCAGAGCTCTCAAGGGCTCAGCGGTCCTGGCTCAGCTGGACCCCAGCACAGACGGGGCGGCCTCTGACCTGCACCCAGAGCCTGCTTCCCGGGGCTTCCTCACCCCAGTGTTCTAGGAGGGGGTGGCACAGATGGAGAGTGGCCAGAGGCTGCCCCTCGGGAGTGTGTGAGTCAAGCCTTGCTCGGGAGGTAGGAGCAGAGGTGGAGGTGCCCAGGGGGCCAGGAGAAAGGGGAGGAGAGACTGGGAAATGAAGCCCTTCTGGGGCTGCCAGCCCCCCTCTACAGCTTTGGGCCATGCCAGGGGGCCCTGAAGTGAATGAGCCCTGACAGAAAGCCCAGTCTCTTCTACCTTCTTTTCACATTCTTTTAAAACAAAATGTTGTGGGTGTATATATTTATGGGGTACATGAGATACTCTGATACAGACATAACGATGTATAATAACCACATCAGGGTAAACGGGGTATCCATCACCTCACACATTCATCATTTCTTTGTGTTACAAACCCTTCAATAATACTATTCCAGTTTTGTTTTGTTTTGTTTTTAAACATGAGATGGAGTTTCGTTCTTTTTTTTTTTTTTTTTTTTGAGACAGAGTCTCACTCTGTCGCCCAGGCTGGAGTGCAGTGGCGTGATCTCGGCTCACTGCAAGCTCCACCTCCCAGGTTCACGCCATTCTCCTGCCTCAGCCTCCCAAGTAGCTGGGACTACAGGTGCCCGCCACCACACCCAGCTAATTTTTTTGTATTTTTAGTAGAGACGGGGTTTCACTGTGCTAACCAGGATGGTCTCGATCTCCTGACCTCGTGATCCGCGCACCTTGGCCTCCCAAAGTGCTGGGATTATAGGCGTGAGCCACCGCGCCTGGCCAGAGTTTCGTTCTTGTTGCCCAGACTGGCCAGGCTGGTGTGCAGTGGTGTGACCTCGGCTTACTGCAACCTCTGCCTCCCGGGTTCAAGCAATTCTCTTGCCTCAGCCTCCCGAGTAGCTAGAATTATAGGCGCATGCCACCACACCCAGCTAAGTTTTGTATTTTTTTTTAGTAGAGATGAGGTTTCACCATGTTGGCCAGGATGGTCTCCATCTCTTGACCTCGTGATCTGCCTGCCTCAACCCCCCAAAGTGCTGGGATTATAAACGTGAGCCACTGCACCCAGCCCACTATTCCAGTTATTTTAAGATGTGCATAAATTATTATGTTATCACACACTAGATTTTATTGAATCTACCATTTCACATTCTTATTGAGAGAGTGTAGCCTCTTGAAGCCTACTGGTGCAAGAGGGATTTTACAACCTTCCTGTGGCTTTTGTCACCTGTGGAAAACTACACACCAGCTTGCCTATCCAATGATTGGAACCAGGAGGATTGCTGGCCTTGGGTCTGGAAATCCTATCCCATGTGTCTTCGTTCCTTCCTTCCCCTGGCTAGGCCCCAGAGGGGTGGGGAGGCCTTCCTGGGCCTGGCACCAGGGCTCCTGGGCTCCCAGCCAAGTGTCCAGAGGACACTCCTCCTGGCATCTGGATCCTTCTTATCATCCTGAGACATAGGAGGCTCCTGCTCTGGAGACGACTGAGGGGAAAACACCTGTATTTCCAGGGCCTTGGAAATAGCCTGCTCCAGCCTGCCTTCTCAGGAGAAACTGAGGAAGGACATTGGTCTGAAGCATTTCTCTTTCAGTTTGTGCTGTGCTGGGCCTGTCCTCCTGTGATGCGGCCCTCACCAACCAAGGACTGAACGAGAGAGACTGCACGTGAACCTGCCCAGCACACAGCAGGTGCTTCGTGGACATTCTTCCCCAAGGTTCCAGGCCAGCCAGGCACTGCATTAACCAGGTTCAGATGAACTTCAGAACATACGCATCTGAGCTGTCATAGTTCTTTTTGTTTTGTTTTGTTTTGAGATGAAATGTCGCTTTTTTACGCAGGCTGGAGTGAAATGCCGCAATATCGGCTCACTGCAACCTCTGCCTCCTGGGTTCAAGCCATTCTCCTGCCTCAGCCTCCCAAGTATCTGTGATTACAGGCTCCTGCCACCACGTCCAGCTAAATTTTTGTATTTTTAGTAGAGACGGGGTTTCACCATGTTGGCCAGGCTGGTCTTGAACTCCTGACCTCAGGTGATCTACCCACCTTGGCCTCCCAAAGTGCTGGGATTACAGGCATGAACCACTGCATCTGACCCATAGTTCTTAAATTTAAAATCTTGATATGCTGCTGGATATGCAGCTTGATTTCTTCAAGCCAACATGGCCTGACTTTTTCAGACTCTCAGCTTGTGTTGGAGGGCTGTTGGATGTTCTTTCTATGCAGAAAGTAGGCCTGCCTTCCTCTGTTTTGTAATCACCACCCCATCCCTGCCCAACACACACACCCACACAGCCACAGTTACGCCGGGTCCAGCGACACAGGAACCAAATGGAAGGTCAAGGGCTGGGGCTCTGTTTCCCTCCCCTTGAAGCGGTTCAGTTTGCTCTTGTCCCAGCCCCTGACTGAGCTGCCAGCCCAGAGCAGGGGCAGCCCTCCCCCATGCAGTCAGGGCCAGAGAAGCATAATATTCCCACCCCGGGTGCAGCCTTAGGTGCGGGAGCGTTGGGAATTTTCCATCTTGTTCTGCAGCCTGGCTTCTTAGGTCATCGTCCTGCTGCTGACATAGGCCTGGGTTGGGCGAGTTTCCTGCAGGTCAGCAAGGGCACGGAGGCAGCGCCTGAGCCTGCTCAGGGCCTGGCTTCCTGCCCACTGTGAGGAAGGGCGAAGGAGGGGTTTGAGGCCTTAGCCATCCCTTGGCCCAGAGCCTCAGGCCAAGCAGCCTCTGCCCCTGCCCAGGCCTGTTTCCTCCTGGCCTCCTGCTCTCCTGTTTCCTGAAGTTTCCCTCTGGGTGACTCCCGGTTCTTCCAGAAATCCCCTCCAGAAAATTTGCTTGTTGCCACAAAATAATGCAAATCTGTTCCTGGGGCCGCCCAGGCAACCTGCAGTTTCTATCTCCCCAAGACCTGAGGAGGGAGGGCGAGGAAGGTCCTGGGCCAGCCACCACCATGAGGACAAAGGATAAGCCGCACCCTCATCACCCTCTCATAAGGTGCAAGAGACAGGTCCTGGCTTTGCCTCTAAGGGAACCAGCTCCACCCAGGGAAAGGCCACACAGAACCCTCAAAGGCACCAAGGTCTTTTTTCTATTTAATATCTAAAACAGTCTGAATATATTAAAGTTTATGCTCATGTTTGGCATTTGTTTATCTGTTTCTCGAACTTCAACTCCTTGCTGTGTCTGGAGCAGATAGTGAAGGCCCATGGATAATACTTCTGCGTGCCACAGTCCTGGGTGGTGACCAATGCAGGGATGCACAGGTGCCATGTGGCCTTCTGCAGGCCAGGCCCCACGGAGACCCATAGTCAAGGTGGCCTGAGACCCTTGAACAAGGAGCTTGTGACCAGAGGAAGGCTAAATGCAGCACCTCCACCTCTGGGGCTAGTGCCAGGGTCCCACCTGAATGCTCTGCAGTTGGGTTCTCCCAGGCCATCTCCAGAGGAGAATGCAGATGGGCTAGGGAGGGAACAGACCAGCCTGATGCAAAACCCTCTCAGCCCACCCCTATCCACGCAGCCCTCGTGTTCCTGGGCTGAGGGTCTGGTGAGAACATCACTTGCTCTTGCCTCCCTTCCTTTCTTGCTGCTGCTGCCTCCTGAGGTCAGGCCATGACTACTCAGGAGAGGAATGGAATTCCAAGGCTCCCGCTCCTAATGAAGGAGAGGTGGTAGGGGCACACACCTAGCCGCTACCAGGTACCAGGCCCTCGGAGGTGATTGAACACTACCCCCTTGACTCTCAATAGCAATCCGATGAGGTGGATGTTTTGTTGCCTGACAGATGGGATTCCAAGGCTCAGAGATAGTGACTTGCCCGAGGTCACACCAATGGTAGGTGGTGATTCAAAACCAGGTCTCTGTGCAGTTCAATGACCATGGAGTCTTGCCCTGTTGCACAGGGCTTCTTGTGTCACACACAGCCCTCGCTTTGTGAAATCTAGCACAGTTGACCCACATTCTCACCCAAATCCAAACTCCAAGTTTCAGAGCTTCTTTGCATCCACAAAAGGGGGCTCAGAAGCCCCCTTGAGGCCTCAGAAAGGACACAGACCGAACAAAGCTTATGGCCTAATAAGAAGCAAATCAAAGTTTTGCCTTATGATTTAAAAGTAGTACGTGGGCCGGGTGCAGTGGCTCATGCCCGCATTCCCAGCACTTTGGGAGGCTGAGGCAGGTGGATAACCTGAGGTCAGGAATTCGAGACCAGCCTGGCCAATATGGCAAAACCCTGTCTCTACTAAAAATACAAAAATTAGTCGGGCATGGTGGCTTACACCTGTAATCCCAGCTACTTGGGAGGCCGAGGCAGGAGAATGGCTGGAATCCAGGAGGGGAAGGTTGTAGTGAGCCGAGATCGCACCACTGTACTCCAGCCAGAGCAACAGAGTGAGACTCTGTCTCAAAAAATAAAAAA
The DNA here is from genome assembly GCF_001698545.2 of Rhinopithecus bieti. Lineage (NCBI taxonomy): Eukaryota > Metazoa > Chordata > Mammalia > Primates > Cercopithecidae > Rhinopithecus > Rhinopithecus bieti. The sequence goes on from NW_016803909.1 coordinate 258,371, forward strand.
ATTAAAAAATTAAAAATAAATAAAAGTAGTATTTGCCTCCTGGTGGATGGCATTATCCAGCTAATTTATTCACTGTGGTTGGCTATGTGGGTCTTACAGGGAGGGGTTTAGGGCTCTGGGGCTGGGCTTGTGGACCTGTCTCCCACCAGGCAGCGCAGCCCCTTCTAACTTTGTCACATGGCAACTTTCATGGGATGCAAGGCCACAGGCCAGAGCTAGGATTGGGCTGGGCTGGGGAGAGGATTATCAAGAGTAAACCTCTGCCTCCCACAAAGAATACTGAGCTACAGCGCTGGTGCAGTTCGGCAAGTCCCAACACAGGCCTCACTGTGCCCAGCCCCTCAGCGAGGGCCTTGGGACGGCCCCACAGATAGAGCACCTCCACCCCATCCCCGGGCTGCAGTTCAGGACCTAGGAGGCAGAAGGCTGTGGGTGACTAAGACCCTTAATTGAGCCCTGCAAGCTTGTGCGATGAGCCTGTCTAGCCGCTAACAAGCACCCTGTGCCTCTGCTCGCTCGGCCTCTGACCCTGGAAAGGGTGGCTGGTTGCGTCCTTGACCTGCCTGAGCTCCTCCTTGGGCCCTGCATTTCATGCTGCCTTTCCTCAGCAACCAGGTGCACACCCCTTCCTCGGCATCTGCAGTCTAATATTAATAGCTGTGGGATGGGCAAAGAACGTGTGCCTTACTGCCTCCAGTTTCTTAGCAGCTATAAGCTCTCTCTGTTGCCTGGTTGGTTTTAAAGGTTTCTTCTGGAATATTCATCTTTGTCCACTGACGGCATCGCCATAAGCTGTAACTGCTAAGAGGCCAAGGACTTAGGCGCAGGTAAAATGCATTTTAGCCTTGGAGACCCAGACAGACCCAAAGCGATCCTCACGTCTGCTCTGTTTAGGCTATTTTCCTGGTGGAAAGAATATGATTGCTGATTTAAGGGAGAAGGCCCTCAAGCCTCTAGCACTGCCTTTGCTTCAGCTGTGGGAGCACAGGGAGAGCAGGTGGGATACAGGGGGAAGACCCCTTTTGAGGTTTTGTGGTGAGGTGGAGGAGGCCGATACTCACCAGAGGAACAGATCTGGGGTCTCTGGAGCTGCCATGCCCCACAGTGGGCCACCAGCTCCCAGCCTTCCCAGTGGGTCTGCACCAGCTTCCAGGGCTCTCAGCCCACCAGGCACCTGCATCACAGCATCGCCTGGGTCATAAGCTGAGTTTGAGAACCATCGCCCTGCACGATCTGACCAGCCCAGGCTAGCGGCAGCTGTGTGCAATGTGCCTACTTCCTCCTCCCTAAACAGCTCCTTCCCCACCACATTTCTGTGTTTATGCTAGAAATTCCATAGCAGCTGCATTTCTCAGTATCCGGGTGATCTGTGCAGAACGAGCCTCTAGGCCTGAGGCAGCAGCAACCTCCTTCCAGGGGTCCCTGTCAGAGCCCGCCCCCCCCCCCCCAAAACCTCAGCAGGACCTTGCCGTGTGGGACGCTGGCCAGGTTGACAATGTAGGAAAACCCTGAGGAAGTTGCAGAGGCAGTGGCAGAGGCAGCCGCAGAGGCGGTGGGGAGGAGGAGGTGCCACAGAAGCCTGGTGTTTGCCCTTTATGCTATCTGGCTGCCCCCCGCCCCATCACCACCACCCAAGTGGAGGCCCTGGGTCTACTCCTCGGCACAGACTTAGGCCTCTCCCCTCTTGTGCCGGCTGTACCTCATCCCAGTCATCCACTTCCTTCTGGTTCCCAGATTAGCCCCTCCTCTGCACCTCTGTGCCAGGTGGGCCTCCCCAGCCTGCAAATTTGGATTTATCCTCAAAGCCTCAGCTCCTTCATATTTCCAGGAATCCTTCCTGCCACCCTGACAGAGAATTTTTTTTTTTTTTGAAATGGAGTCTGGCTCTGTTGCCCAGGCTGGAGTGCAGTGGCCCATCTCAGCTCATTGCAACCTCCGCCTCCCGGGTTCAAGCAATTCTCCTGCCTCAGCCTCCTGAGTAGCTGGGATTACAGGTGCCCACCACCACGCCCGGCTAATTTTTGCATTTTTAGTAGAGACGGGATTTCACCATGTTGGCCAGGATGGTCTCGAACTCCTGACCTCAAGCAATTCACCTGCCTCTGACTCCCCAAGTGCTGGGAATACAGGTGTGAGCCACCACGGTGGCCATGAAAAGGGCTTTGAGGTTCCTTTCTGGAAATCTAAAATCCTTGTGAATTATGTTAGGGCAGGTATGAAATTCAATAATTGGTCCTGCCCCAGCGTACTCATTTGACAGGTCGTTTACCCTCATGGTCTATATTTTTTCAGGTCAAATGCAGGTGCCACACTGAGTTATGGCCTTGACTTCCACAGCCTCATTCCACTCAGGATGAAATGTGATTGGTTCCTGCGGCGAACAGAAGTGACAGAAGTGAGCCCTCAGGCAGGGAAGGGTGTGGAAGCAAACAGCCTGGGGAGGGAAGGAGGCCTAGGCTTTCCCAGCCAGTGGCTCAGGGCACCCTGCAGACCTGCGGGTCCCCTCCAGGTTGAGCCTTCATCCCTGTGACCCCTCCTCTGAGAAAGGGCACCCCAGGCCGGAAGCCTCCCCAGTGCACAGGGCTGGTTTCTGATGAGCTGCCCCCTGAGGCTGGCCTGGCAACACCAGGTACTGACCTGCACAGGGCCTTGGTGTGATTTGGAAAAAGGTAACTCATCGTCCAGATGGACACAGCCTGACCCCCACGCCTCAGCCCACACCTGCATGCTATACACAGCAGCCCTGACCCCAGGAAAGTCCCTAAGATTTGTAGGGAAAAGGAAAGACAGACACAGTACATGCTCCACCAGGGCCCTTCTCCAGGGCCTCCCCAGCGCATCCCTTCTCTTCCTGGCTCCACCAGAACCCAACTAAGTGAACCTTGGGCCCCTCATTCCCCTTGGTGAGACCCTGAATCCTGGAGGGGGCTGGACTTGTCCTTCATCCTGGGATTCTAGGTCAAGTTCTTAGCTCCTGGCTCCTCTTCAAGGCCCAGCTGGGTCTCCTCCTCTCGCTCCACCCCTCCGTCCCCTCCCACAGAGTCCACCACACAGGAGGCAAGGCCAGCGGGCTGGGAAGTACCGGCAGTGGCTGGCAGCTTAGAGTAATCAGCTCTGCCTGCTCCCACAGAGGCGAGGCTGCCTGCCAAGGCCCTGCCTTCTACTGCTGTTGGCAGCTCCTAGGGCCACAACAGAAGCTCCCAGCCTCCCTTCACTGGGGGAGAAGCATGAGCTGAAAACAAAAGAGGGGATTAGAGCCCAGATGGAGCGGCCTGAGCTCAGGGTGGGGTCCCCAGGGGCACCCCCTCATCCTCGCCCTTCAGCTCCTTGCCCTCAGCCGTCTCTGTGCGTCTCCAGCCAGCAGCTGCCTTGCTGGCCAGCGGTTTCTGTTGCAGGAGCCTCTTGTGCTCGGGGGCTGGGCACAGGGCCTCAGCTGTCCCGCACAACCTGTTTCAAGTGATTTTGCTTTTGAGGAACCTGCCCGCCCAGGACTTCAAGGGCCTCCGCTGACCCATGCGTGTCCCAAGGCCTCTGCTGCAGCCCCATTCCCCGCACGGCCCCCGGCTCCTGCCCACTTATGGCTGGTCCTGGGCTCCCGTGGCCAAGGAGAGTTGGGCAGACATTGGCAGATGTGTCTCCTTTGTCCCTGGAGTGATTCCAGGCTTGGCTCAAACTCTGAAAGGCGAACCCAGCCAGGGGTGTCTCGGAGGCCCAAGTGTCCAGCCTGTCTTTCCCCAGCCGTGACTCCACAGGCTTCCAGTGTACACCATCTCCTCATACATCCTCCGAGGACCCTGGCCTACTGAGGGAACACTGGCTCATAGCTTGTGACTTCAGCGACTGTACGGAAGATAGCAGGAGCAGACCCGTCTCACTGTTGGGGCAGCTGTGGTCGGTCACGGGTCTATCTCGGTTCCAGCCAGGCTCTCAGCTCACACAACCAGGGTGCCACAAACTGCCCGGGCCAGATTTTCAAACCCCTGAGGTAGGAGGAGCCACCGCCTTCCTGTTTCTCCTCCGGGACTCACAACCTCCCCCTACTTCCAGCCTGAGAGTTCTGGTCCACTGGGGAATGCGACTTTTAAAAGTCTTGGCCCTGTGAGCATCTTGACCTCAGCAGCACATTGTTTTGTTTTGTTCACATCATTTCCTCCTACCCAGCACAGGGCACAGCATATAGTAGGTGCTCAATAAACATTTGTTGGGCCAGGTATGGTAGCTCATGCCTGTAATCCCATCACTGTAGGGAGCTAAGGCAGGAGGATCTCTTGAGCCCAGGAGTTCGAGACCAGCTTGGCCAACATGCTGAAACTCTGTCTCTACTAAAAATACAAAACACTAGCTGGGCATGGTGGTGGGCAACTATAATCTCAGCTACTCAGGAGGCTGAGGCAGAAGAATTGCTTGAACCCGGAAGGCGGCAGAGGTTGCAATGAGCCAAGATCATCATGCCACTGCACTCCAGCCTGGGCGACAGAGCGAGACTCTGCCTCAAAATAATAAAATAAAATAAGTAAAAAATAAATAAATAAATGTTTGTTGAATTGATTAAGTGCCAATATGTTTTTGAGCCCATGGCCCAGCCCTATCCCATCAGCCAGGAGCAGGCTTGGATCACTTGGTCCTCAGGAGATTCATTTGAAAATAGCCACTTGATTCCAGAGAGAGTCTTTTCACCACGGAGGCTGCTGTAGGCAAGGGACTTACCCTCCATTTTTCTTAAGAGGTGTGAGTTTAGCAAGGAGCAGTATGGGGCTCCCAGGTGTCGCATGTCATCCGCAGGACACTGGAAGGGGCTGCTGACCACTCAGCCCGCCTTCCTGCTGAGAAATACCCCAACTGCCCAGCACTGGTCTTGCGGTCAAGAATGAAGCTTCCCGTCGGCAGCCCCTCTCATCTCGCCCAGCCTTTCATGTGTGCACGAATGGGAAGGGCGGCCACTTCCTTTATGGTTTGTCTGACTTCTCCCTGAGGTCCAGTTCAACTTGAACTTTGGCATTCAAGGCAAGACTGGAGAGAGCAAGAAAGTGCTGATCTAGAATGTTCTGTTCTAGGGCTATCTCGGACCCTCAGAATGTATCACAGCAGGATGGTCTCGGGTGGTGAGAAGTTATCCACTGGGCATCCTGGAAATACACTAAGGGTTACAAACACCTCTCTGAAGAATGTTCTGGCCAGGGTCTGCCTGTGTGCAAGAAGGTCTCAGGGACTGGAAGGAAGGACCTAATCCTTCCCATACTGGGGTACAGAATCTCCCCAGAAACAGAACCAGAGGAAGAGGCATGCTGGGCTCTTGGTGCTGCCCTCTGTTCTGGTTCTGGGCGATGCCCAGCCTGAGACACGGGTCCTGACCTTACAACGGACTCAACTCACCACCCCTACCCCCTCGGGAGGCAGGTGGCATCATCGAAATGCAGAAAGAAAACATTTCCTATCGTGAGCTTCTTCCCTGGGGCCAGACTTTCCTGTCACTGCCAAAGGGACTGGTTAACCCCCAACCAACCCAGGCTCCCACAAGATCCTGCCAGTTTTCTCCTCGCCCCTCCATGAGATAAATCTTCCTTAGAACTCGAGTTGCGTCACATCATTCTCTTGTTCAAAACCCCAACGCCCCAGTGGGCACAGTGCTGCCTCGTACGTAAAACCTCAACTCTTCAGTCTTACGTCAAAGCCTCTCCTTAGCTGGGCGCAATGGCTCAAGCCTGTAATCCCAGCACTTTGGGAGGCTGAGGCAGGAGAATCACTTGAGCCCAGGAGTTCAAGACCAGCCTGGCCAACATGGTGAAACCTTGTCTCTACTAAAAACACAAAGATTAGCCGCGCACGGTGGCATGCACCCGTAGTCCCAGATACTTTGGAGGCTGAAGTGGGAGGATCAGTTGAGCCTTGGGAGTTCCAGGCTGTAGTGAGCTGTGATTGTGCTACTGCACTCCAGCCTGGGTGACAGAGCCAGATGACCCTGTCTAAAAAAAGAAAAAAAAACAGCCTTTCCTGTGTAACCCAAACCGTCTTTCCAGTCTTGTCACTAGCTCCCCTGTACATTGGCCAATTTGTCCTTCAATGTTTTGTTTGTCCATCCACTCATTCATCTATATTTATCATGAATTGAGGCTGATAGGGATGAAAATTATCTTTCCATTTGTGAAGCTGCAGGGACAAGGAACAAGGAGGTGACCCACGTAACCCTTGACAGATGCTGACATAGGCGGTGGCCTTGGACTTCAAACATTGTTAAGTATTTATTTTCGAAGATATTCATTTTATTATATGGATGAATTTATAAAATAACATAGTTAAAACTATTTTCAAAATAAAATTATTTAAAATAATGTGTGCATTAGAACAAATAAAACGTGTTTATGATTGGTTATTTCCAATATTTAAAAATAAAAAAGGAAAAACATTATCTTGGGTGTGTTTTGTCTTTGGTCTTTTTTTTTTTTCTTTTTTTGTCTTCATATTCTGTGGTCAAATCACTTTTTTTTTTTTTTTTTTTTTGTTTTTTTTGTGAGATGGAGTCTTGCTCTTGTTGCCCAGGCTGGAGTGCAATGGCGCGATCTCATCTTACTGCAACCTCCTCCTCCCGGGTTCAAGTGATTCTCTTGCCTCAGCCTCCCCAGTAGCTAAGATTACAGAAGCCCACCACCATACCCAGCTAATTTTTGTGTTTTCAGTAGAGACAGGGTTTTGCCATGTTGGCCAGGCTAGTCTTGAACTCCTGACCTCAGGTGATCCACCTGCCTCGGCCACCTAAAGTGCTGGGATTACAGGTGTGAACCACCATGCCCAGCCTACTTGAATTTCTTTCTTTCCTCTTTCTTTCTTTCTTTTCTTTTTCTTTCTTTCTTTCTTTCTTTCTTTCTTTCTTTCTTTCTTTCTTTTTCCTTCCTTCCTTCCTTCCTTCTTTCTTTCTTTCTCTTTCTTTCCTTCCTTCCTTCCTTCCTTCCTTCCTTCCTTCCTTCCTTCCTTCCTTCCTTCCTTTCTTTCGATGAAGTTTTGCTCTTGTTACCCAGACTGGAGTGCAATGGCATGATCTCGGCTCACTGCAATCTCCGCCCCCCGAGTTCAAGCGATTCTCCTGCCTCAGCCTCCCAAGCAGCTGGGATTACAGGTGCCGGCCACCATGCCCAGCTAATTTTTTGTATTTTTAGTAGAGATGGGGTTTCACCATGTTGGCCAGCCTGGTCTTGAACTCCAGACCTCAGGTGATTCACCTGCCTCGGCCTCCCAAAGTGCTGGGATTACAGGCGTGAGCCACCGCGCCTGGCCTAATCACTTTCTTAACCATATCTGACTCTAAATACCATGGCACTGATATTTTTCTGAAAATGCATTATTTTAAAGATAGATTTATTATTTTAATTTTTTGTAAAATTTCCTGCAGTCCTCTTTAAAGTTGCATTTTAAAGTTAATAGATTTGACATTTTTGACACTTAAAGACTCTTCCCCATAGAACGTAATCTGAAATCAGAATTTGCCCTCTGTGTAAGTGCTAAGATATCTGGTAAGAAGCTCGGAGAAAATTCTGCTAAATAGAGGATATTCTCAATTCTAATTTTAAATTTAATTTAATTTTATTTTTTGAGACAGAGTCTTGCTCTGTCGCTCAGGCTGGAGTGCAGTGGCTTAATTCAGCTCACTGCAACCTCCACCTCCCGGGTTCAAGCGATTCTCATGCCTCAGCCTCTGGAGTAGCTGGGATTACAGGCATGCACTAGCACACCTGGCTAATTTTTGTATTTTTGTAGAGATGTGGTTTCACCATGTTGGCCAGGCTGGTCTTGAACTCCTGTCCTTAAGTGATCTGTCTGCCTTGGCTTCCTGAAGTGCTGGTGTTACAGGAGTGAGCCACCATGCCCAGCCTCAATTCTAATTTTTTATATTGCAACTTATAAATCTTTCATGGGCTCTGAGTTTCTTGTTTTTATTGTATTTTTGTAGACACGAGGTTTCACTCTGTTGCCCAGGCTGGTCTCAAAGTCCTGGCCTCAAGCAATCCTCCCACTTCAGCCTCCGAAAGCGCTGGGGTTCCAGGCATGAGCCACCTCCCCCAGCATGCTCTGAGTTTCTAAAAGAACATTTAGCAGCTGGGAGGGGTGCAGCAGTGAAAGTGCGGGCCTTTGTCGGCTGTGTGACCTTGGACAGGGAGCTTCATCCCTCTGAGCTTTAATCCCCTCCTCTGTTAGACAGGGTCGACTCCACCCAGCCTGCTTGCATGGTGAGGGTTTAAGGACAATGGACACAGCAGATCCCACACAGTCTTGATACTTACAGATTCTCAATGCCTCAGTGTTACTGTCGTTCCCATGTGCCAGCCTGAACTTAGCATCCACTGCTGGCTTCCTCCTTCCCACTCTCGGAATGGATCCATTAGATCCTGCCTCCATAGAGGCCACAGAAAGCTTCTAGGTTTCACACAGCCAGTCACAATTCACGTGTCTGGGGTTTATCCTGTGCGGAGTGCTGTCCTAAACACTTTACATGGATTAACAAACTCCATTCTCATAACAGCCTCTAGGATCAATATGATTATTGCTGGGTTCCAGATCTTGATGCCTAAGGAAACCCAGGTAGTGAATGCTAGAGCTGGGCTGTGCACCCAGGCAGGCTGGCCCCTCGCCCACAGGCCCTACCAGAAGTCATCCCTCCTCTCTTCCAGCTTTGTGCCCTGTAGGAGCTGCTGTGTGCACTGCGTGGACGCCACCCTTGCCCTCTGGCCCCCTTTTGGTCATGGCCAGTGAGGAACCCAGCGGAGATCAAAGGGAGGGAAGGGGTGGGGAGTCTGTATTCATTCCCCTGCAGTCCTCCCTGCAGAGTCGCCCAGGCTGGGCTGGACCTAAAAGGAAGGTCACGGCCCCTCTCAGGCAAACTCTGTCCCACGGGGTGTTCCTCTTGCTCCTGTCCACCCCTCGTTGCTGCACAATCCCTACTTCTCCTACGCCCCTCACAGCTTTGTAAATAGTGTCTTTGTAAGTGAGCCAGCCACTCCCCCATGCTGCCTGTCAGCTACAGGCTGAGCAAGGCTTAGCTTGTCCTTGGGCCTTACCTGCTTACTGCTTCTTGTATGTTTAATTTCATTTACTTATTTTTTGAAAAGATTTCAATGTGTACAAAAGGATATGAGGTGAAAAGCCTCTCTCCCTCTCTCAAACATCCAGTTCTTCCCACAGGCAACTGTCAAAATAGTTTTGGTGGGTTTTAAAATTGTGGTTAAATATACATAGCATACAAGTTACCATTTTAGCCATTTTTCTTTTTCTTTTTTTCAGACAGAGTTTTGCTCTTGATGCCCCAGACTGGAGTGCTGTGGTGCAATCTCGGCTCACTGCAACCTCCGCCTCCTGGGTTCAAGCGATTCTCCTGTCTCAGCCTCCCGAGTAGCTGGGGTTACAGGTATCTGCCACCAAGCCCGGCTAATTTTTGTATTTTTAGTAGAGACGGGTTTCACCCTGTTGGTCAGGCTAGTCTCAAACTCCTGACCTTAGGTGATCCACCCTCCTCAGCCTCCCAAAGTGCTGGGATTACAGGCATGAGCCACCGCACCCAGCCCATTTTAGCCTTTTTTTTTTTTTTAATTTATTTTTTTGAGACCGCGTCTCTCTCTGTCACCCAGGCTGGAGTGCAGTGGCGCGATCTCGGCTCACTGCAAGCTTCACCTCCTGGGTTCATGCCATTCTCCTGCCTCAGCCTCCCGAGTAGCTGGGACTACAGGCGCCCTCCACCATGCCTGGCTAATTTTTTGTATTTTCAGTAGAGATGGGGTTTCACTGTGTTAGCCAGGATGGTCTTGATCTCCTGACCTCGTGATCTGGCCACCTCAGCTTCTCAAAGTGCTGGGATTACAGGTGTTAGCCACTGCGCCCAGCCCCCATTTTAGCCATTTTTAAGTGTGCAGTCCAGTGGCATTAAGTCTATTCGCATTGTATGCAACCATCGCCAACATCCATGTCCAGAACTTTCTCATCTTCCCCAATTGAGTCTACCTGTTAAATAAACACTGTCTGAAATGGGTTTTTGTGAATCCTTCCAGAGGCATTTTATGCACATTCAAGTAAACACGTAAATATTCTTCCTTTTTAAAAGCAGGCAAATTATTATTTAAAAAAGTATTGTGGGGTGGGGGCCGGGCCTGGTGCCTGCTGCCTGTAATCCCAGCACTTTGGGAGGCTGATGCAGGAGGATCACTTGAACCCAGGAGTTCAAGACCTGCCTGGGCAACATAAGGAGACCTCGTCTCTATAAAAAATTTAAAAATTAGCCGGGTGTAGTTCCAGCTACTTGGGAGGCTGAGGTGGGAGGATCGCTTGAACCCGGGAGGTCAAGGCTGCAGTGAGCCATGAACACGCCACTGCACTGCAGCTTGAGTGACAAAGGGAGATCTTGTCTCAAAAAAACAAACAAACAAAAAAAATTGAAACAACCCTACCAACAAGAAAATTATTTTATTTAACTTGGATATCGTTTCACATCAATACATAATGCAAATTGTCATCTTTCTGTTCAGCCTCCTCATCGTGTGGATACTCGTATGTATTTAGCCTTTCCCACACTGATGGAAAGTGAGGGCGTTTGCAACGTTTTGCTATGCTGATAGCCCCACAGTCAATGTGGTTTACTTCTAACCTCCTGCTTCCTCTCCTGGCTCATGCTCATGGCCCGCGTCTTCTTGCGTTTCCTCCGCTCAGCCTCCCTGCAAGGTAGACCCCCAGCCATGACTTCAGGGCCTTGGGCCCTCAGGCTTTCTTGACCCTCTGCCGCCAGACTTGCTGTCCCCTTTCAGGAGACTCCCTGTCCCTTCATTTCTCGCTCTGCAGGTGGCCCAGCACATGTCTCCCTGGGGCCCTGCCTCCTGGGCTGTTGGCCTGTGTTCCAGATGTGACAAGCCAGAGCAACACAGACAAGTGAAGAGGGCACCAATTGCCCGTGTATCCTTGGGTCCGGTCAGAGACTCCTGGGAGTGCCCACAGGGCATCTGTAGAGGTGGGGCTGGTCTCTTGTCCACAGAGATGAGGAGTCCAGCACTAGGTTTCCAAACTTTATTCCTTCACAACTGAATTTGCTGCCACATACCCTGGGAGTCCAGGCTGCTGATCGCCTATTTATCTTTCCTTCCACACCCTGTTCTGTTTTCCTCTCCAACACTGCAGCCATCATCCTCACCTTCTAATTAAAAAAAGAATTACATTCCTTCTGGTAAGAGACAGAAAAAAAAAGAATTACATTAAAAAGAGAGAGAGAATGGGCTAGGCTTGGTGGCTTATGCCTGTAATCCTAGCACTTTGGGAGGCTGAGGCAGGCAGATCATGAGGTCAGGAGTTCAAGACCAGCCTGGCCAACATGGTGGAACCCCGTCTCTACTATAAAACAAACAAACAAACAAACAAACAACAACAAAAAAAAACTAATTAGCCGGGCCTGGTGGCGGGTGCCTGTAATCCCATCCACTCAGGAGGCTGAGGTGGGAGAATTGCTTCAACCCGGGAGACGGAGGTTGCAGTGAGCCAAGATTGAGCCACTGCACTCCAGCCTGGGCAACACAGCAAGACTCCATCTCGGAAAAAAATAAAAAATAAAAATAAATAAATAAAGGGAGAAAATTGTAGAGAAAACCCCCGTCCCCCCAAGAAATATTAGACTTGAGATTTATGCTAGATGAGGCAGGATCAATGACAATGAATAATGCTTTTCATGTAATAGTAACAATAATTGATAGCACATATGCTTTATTTTTTATTTTTATTTTTTTTGAGATGGAGTTTTGCTCAGGCTGGAGTGCAATGGTGTGATCTCAGCTCACTGCAACCTCCAACTCTTGGGTTCAAGTGATTCTCCTACCTCAGCCTCCTGAGTAGCTGGGATTACAGGCATGTGCCACCACGCCCGGCTAATTTTGTAATTTTAGTAGAGACGGGATTTCTCCATGTTGTTCAGGCTGGTCTCGAACTCCCAACCTCAGATGATCCGCCTACCTCGGCCTCCCAAAGTGCTGGGATTACAGGCGTGAGCCATCGCGCCTGGCCACGCATACACTTTTTTTTTTAAAGAGAGAGAAAAATCTTGCTCTGTCACCCAGGCTGGAGTTCAGTGGTGCAATCATAGCTCACTGCAGACTCAAACTCTGAGACTCAAGCAATCCTCCTGCCTCAGTCTCTCGAGTAGCTAGGACTACAAGCATGTGCCACCACACCCAGATAATTTTATTATTATTATTATTTTTTATAGGCATGGGGGTCTCACTTTGTTGTCCAGACTGATCTCAAACTCTTGGGCTCAAGCAATCCTCCTGCCTCAGCCTCCCAAACTGTTGGGATTACAGGCTCCTGCCTCTGTGGCGAGGCCTCTGTGCCTCTGTGGCCAGCACATATGTTTTATAAATATGATCACGATGCCCATGGAGCTTGCCACCCTGTGAAGTTGATACTGTTTTTTTTTTTTTCAGTATTTTACTGATGAAGAAAGAGGCTCAGAGAAGCCAAGAGACCAGTCAGTCAGTGCCAGAAATGGGACTGGATCTGCCTCCTGATCCCAAAGCTTCACGAATTCATATACTTCAGAGATGTGTTTGGCCAGAGTCCCCTAAGACAGGCCTGCTGGTGGAGCTCCAAGATACCACTGAGAAGAGAAGATTGACTGAATAGTTAGAGGAAGAACTAAGAACTGAAAAGTTCTTAGAGGAATCAGAACTGAAGGCAGCAAGGTCCTGGGAGTAATCAGCACAGAGGCAAGGATGGCGCCCACACAACTAGGTCAGGCTGCAGAGTGAGCTCACGGGGGATGCTGGAGGAGACAGTTAGAAGTGATTGGAGATAAGGAGACAAACTGTACGGAGAGCTGGCCCTGCTCAGGAAGAGAAAAGGGCACCTGCACTGCAATCGCCACTTTCAGGAAATGTGGGACCTCATGGAAAGAACCTAGTCCCTTAGAACTAAAAGGCTTGGAGATGGAGCTTTGATTCTATGGGAGGCAGCGCAAAGGAGGAACCAGGGAGTGTGGTTCCTTCCTCATGGGACAAACACACTGTGAGGAAGGAATTCGGTTGTGTCTGTAACCTAATGCCGAGTACCTCCCCTACAGCTTCCTTCCTGTGCACACAGGAGTCTGAGGCCACTGGTGCCGGTGGGGCCATTTTACACTCTCCAGCCTTCTGGCCCAAAGAAACCCAGCAAAACAGGAGTGGAGGCTAGGGAGCAATGCACTGGGCTGGGGAGGCCTCATCCACAGAGAACAGCGCTTTCTGGAGAAAACTCTTTCCCCTCACTGGTTCCTTGAGAGTGAACTCACGAAACTCTCTGGGAGGAAGCAGAAGCCTCAGAGGCCTTTTAAGGGACACTTTGAGGCCCCTGCCTTCCAGGCCTTTGTGGAGAGCACCAAGGACAAGCACAGCCTGCATGTTAAACCCGCGGGCACCTGCATGCTACGCACCTGACCGAGGCCCCAGATGTGCAGGCTCACCGTCCGATGCCAAGCAGGAGAACAGGGCTGGCCAGCACCCCGTCAAGACCTTCCAGGGAAGCAGTACAGCAAGTGCACAGCCCACCGAGGCCCCAGGACCGCCGCCCCAGGCCCTCACGCCTGGCTGGGCTCTCCTCCCTTACATCCTTCCAGCTTCGGCCTCTCCCCTCCCCAGGAATCACATATACAGACACACACACTCACACATACACAAACACACTGACACATACACGCACACTTATACACTCACACACATACACTCACACACACATACGCTCACACGCACATATGCACACACACACACTCACACACATACACTCACATACATACGCTCTCACAGATATGCTCACACATACACGCACTCGCACACATACACTCACACACATGCACTCACACGCACACACTCTCAGACCTCTCAGACACACACATGCACATACACTAGTCACACACTCTCAGGCTCGCACATATGTGCACTCACACATACACTCACACATGTACTTATGCACATACACTCTGAGACACATACATACACACACATATGCACACACACTGACAACACAGGCACACACACACAGACACACACACGCACACGTACATGTGCTTGCTCTTCTGGCCATTCCCTGCCTTAGGGAAGAGATGAGAGTAGACAGAAGAGAAAAGGATAGAAAGTCTTCTGGAACTCTGGGTGTCTGAATCCTGACTCCTTTGACGGGTGTAAAAGACGCAGAAACAGATTCCGGAAGCTGCTTGATGAGAAATAGTGAGGTTTCCCAGTCTCTGCAACTAGAGAGAGGCCCTGGGCTTGGGAGGAGGGCAGAGCGGGGGTGTCATGAGAATGGGGCCCTGACTGAGTTTCCTGGGAAGAGCCGGGTGAGTGGCAAAAGTCTAGGTGAGAAATGGCTGTGTAGTGTGTCTAGGCAGACGGAGCTCTGCATCACTGCAGGCTGCAGAAAGAGTCCTGTGTCTTCGGAAGTGAATGCACATGGACCAAGTCTGTGGTCCCAGCAACTCCAGAGGCTGAGGCAGGAAGATCACTTGAGCCCAGGAGTTTGAGAACAGCCTGGCCAGCGTAGGGAGACCCTGTCTCTAAAAAAATAAAAATAAAAATAACTTCTTAACACATGATACACATTTCTCAACCATAATTTAGAAATGCAAATTAAAACCACAGTGAGATACCGTTTTTCACTGATCATAAGGGCAAAGGTTTACCATTTAATCAAGTGTGATGCTGGTGAGAGGGCAGAGAAGCAGCTTCTTTTGATGGCTGTTGACGGGAGGATGAGCTGGCACAGGCTCTTTGGACAGCCATTTGGCAATATCTTTCCAAATTAAAATACACATTTCCTTTGACCCTGCCATTCCAGTTCTACCCTGCAGGTACATCCCACATGTCCACAAGGATGTTTGTTCAAGTCGCATTGTTTGTAATGGCAAAAAAAGAGAAACAACTCAAATATCCATTAATAGGGGACTGGATAATAAATAAGTATAGTCATTCCCCTATTCTTGGGGGAGTGGTTCCTGGAAACCCCTGGCCCCTAGCCCTGTATCCACGATGTAACCCAACATCCACGATGCTCAAGTCTCTGATATAAAATGGTGTAATATTTACATATAACCCATGCACAACCTCCCCCACACTTTAAATCACCTCTAGATTACTTATAATACATAATAAGGTATGAATGCTATGTAGATACTTGCTATATTATATTATTGTTTTAATTTATATTATTTGTTGTTGTATTGTTATTTGTGTGTGTGTGTGTGTGGTGTGTGTCTGTGTGTGTGTTTACAGACAGGGTCTTGCTGTGTTGCCTAGGCTGGTCTCAAAAGAGTTTGGGTTTGGTTTTGTTTTGTTTGAGACGGAGTCTCCCTCTGTCACCCAGGCTGGGTGCAGTGGTATGATCTCAGCTCACTGAAACCTCTGCCTCCTGGGTTCAAGTGATTCTTCTGCCTCAGCCTCCTGAGTAGCTGGGACTACAGGCACTCACCACCATGCCAGGCTAGTTTTTTTGTATTTTCAGTAGAGACGGAGTTTCACCATGTTGGCAAGGCTGGTCTCAAATCCCTGACCTTAGGTGATTCACCCTCCCAAAGTGCTGCGATTACAAGCGTGAGCCACCACCTGGCCTAAATAATATTTTCTTTTCTTTTTTTTTTTTTTTTGAGACGGAGTCTCGCTCTGTCACCCAGGCTGGAGTGCTGTGGCCGGATCTCAGCTCACTGCAAGCTCTGCCTCCCGGGTTCACGCCATTCTCCTGCCTCAGCCTCCCGGGTAGCTGGGACTACAGGCGCCGCCACCTCGCCTGGCTAGTTTTTTGTAGTTTTTAGTAGAGACGGGGTTTCACCGTGTTAGCCAGGATGGTCTCGATCTCCTGACCTCGTGATCCACCCGTCTCAGCCTCCCAAAGTGCTGGGATTACAGGCTTGAGCCACCGCGCCCGGCCTAAATAATATTTTCTATCCTGCAGTTGATTGAATCCTTGGATGGAGAACCAGCAGGTGTGGAGGGCTGACTGTAATGACACATTAGTGGAATATATGTGGCCATTTCAAATGAAGTAGATCGCATAGGCTGAAATGGACAGATCCCTGAGAAACATTACTATTTTTTTAAAGTGAGGTGTAGAATACTATGTATAGTTGTTTTCCATTTGCATTTTTAAAAAAGAATTTATATACAAATATGCACAAGGTTTTTTTTTTTTTTTTTTTTTGAGACAGAGTCTCTCTGTTGCCCAGGCTGAAGTGCAGTGGCACAGTCTCGGCTCACTGCAACCTCTGCTTCCCAGGTTCAAGCGATTTTCCTGCCTCAGCCTCGTGAGTAGTTGGGATTACAGGCACATGCTGCCACACCTGGCTAAGTTTTTGTGTTTTTGGTAGAGATGGTTTTCACATGTTGGCCAGGCTAGTCTCGAACTCCTGACCTCAAGTGATCCACCCGCCTTGGCCTCCTAAAGTGCTGGGATTGCAGACGGGCGCCACTGCGCCCGGCATGACAAATGTTTCTAAAAGATCTCAGATGTTTAAAAATCTATACCTAGGCTGGGTGTGGTAATCTGAAGCATTCTGGGAGGCTAAGGCAGGAGGAGGCTTGAGCCTAGGAGTTCCAGACTAGCCTGGCAATAGAATGAGATCCTGTCTCTAAAAATAAAATAACAGGCTGGGCACGGTGGCTCACGCCTGTAATCCCAGCACTTTGGGAGGCCAAGATGGGAGAATCACTTGAGGTCAGGAGTTCGAGACCAGCCTGGCCAAAATGGCGAAACCCCGTCTGCAAAAAATACAAAAATAAGCCGGGTGTGGAGTGCATGCCTGTAGTCCCAGCTACTCGGGAGACTGAGACACGAGAATTGCTGGAACCCGGGAGGCAGAGGTTGCAGTGAGCTGAGATTGCGCCATTGCACTCCAGCCCGGGTGACATAGCAAGACCCTGTCTCCAAAGAAGAAAGAAAGAAAGAAAACAGCCCAGCATGGTGGTACGCGCCTGTAGTCCTAGCTACTCAAGAGGCTGAAGTGGGAGGATCATTTGAGCCCAGGAGTTGGAGGCTGCAAGGAGCCAAGATCACACCACTGGCACTCCAGCATGGGTGACAGAGCAAGACCCAGTCTCTAAAATCTGTCTCTCTCTGTTCTCATGGAGTGACATAGTGCTGTTTGAATGGGTTAGCATCTATGACTATTCTGTCTTTCTGATGGCACAAAAAGGACGGGAATAAGCAGCAGCAGACACACACTGGGAGGAAAGCACAGCAAGCCCTTCTGCAGATCCAGAGCCAGGGCTGGGGGCAGGTTTGTGAGGGGAATTGACACTTTCCATGTGGACAGCCTTAGACATCAGGGGCTGAGTCATAGCCACCCTAGAGGCTGTGACAAAAGTCCACAAGTTTCCAAAGGCTGATGTGTTCTAGGACAGTTTATCCTTAAGGAAGGAGCACTTAGGAGGCTCCAGGTGGGGCTGGGAGGGGCCGAGACGGAGGTGTCTATAGGGAGAGGCAGAGAATCAGCCCTCTTGTCACTGGCTGCGTTGTTGTCACCCTGCCAGGTACCACAGGGATCATGACAGCGATTCCAGATAGATCCACACTGCTCCGGAAATGAAAACTCCTATTTCTCAACAAAATCTACGTAAGCGCAAAGGTGAAATCAACAAAGAGTTTTAAAGATCATTTTGGATTATTATGAAGAAAGATGCAAATAACTGCACAAGACTGAAAAAGAAATTCAAAGCTCGGTAACATATGAGTAATGAGGAAACTAAAATCACAAATTCAAAAAGAACCAATTCACATTCAAACAAGGAGATCCCATTTTCCACTTAAGAGATTAGCAAAAATGTTAAGGACTGCTACCATTCAGTGTTAGTGAGGGTGTGGGAAAACAGGCGTTCTCAAGCTCCCCATGTGTCATAGAGGAGTGAAAATCAGCCCAAGCTTTTTGGAGAACAATTAGTCAGTAATAACATGTCAAATGTGGATTCACTCTGATTCAAAAATTCTGTTTCTGAGAATACACCCTCTGACATTGTCACACAAGGCATATGCAAGGATGTTCGCCACAGTGCTGATTATCTAGTAACATGCTGGAAACAACTTAGCTATCAATTAGAGACCGGATAAATAACGTACAGTATATCCACACTGTGGAACCCTTAAGAGACTGAGGTAGATTTATCTACAGTGACATGGAAAATCTCTACGACACGTTGACAAGTGAAATTAACAAGTCAAAATATAACACATTAGAATAATTTTATATATACGTATGTATTTAAAGTGTCTCCCAAATCCTAAGTCTATCTCATTCATAGGAACAGGTCTGGAGTCTGGGTGCAGTGGCTCATGCTTGTAATTCCGACATTTTGGGAGGCTGAGGTGGGAGGATCGCTTGAGACCAGGAGTTCTAGACCAGCTTGGGCAATATAGCAAGACCCCATCTCTCCATTTCCAAAAAAATAAATCCATGAAACAATGTAAGAAGATAAAACAGGTCTGGAAGGAGATACACACACAATGAAGAGTAGCTACCTCAAAGGGGAAAGGAGAATTGGAAGGAGGTGATAAAGGGAGATTATAAATTTTACTCCATATATTTCTGTGTTGGATTTTATATTTTATCTTATTTATCTATTTCTCATTTCTTTGAGACAAGATCTGAGCTCTGTCGCCCAGGCTGGAGTGCAGTGGCATGATCATGGCTCACTGCAGCCTCAACCTCCTGGGCTCAAGTGATCCTCCCACCTCAGCCCCTGAGTAGCTGGAACTACAGGCGCACACCACTATGCCTGACTAATATTTTTAATTTTTGTAAAGATGAAGTCTTACTATGTTGCCCAGGCTGGTCTTGAACTCCTAGGCTCAAGGGATCCACCTGCCTCAGCCTCCCAAAGTGCTGGGATTAGCCGCTGCACCCGGTCTATCTTTGTTTTTAAACAATGAACGTGCATTCATGCATTACTTAGCGGCAGTATGCACGGTCATGGTGTTCCGTGTAGACCCTAGCTTCATTAGTTAGTAGGTGTGTAAGAAGTAAAGAAGAAAAAAAAAACTCAATGTGCCTTACTCTTTTCTACAAAATAGAGCTAATATAGGCTTGTTGTGAAGATTAAATAAATTGATAGAAGCAAAATGCTTGAAATAAGTGTTCCAATTATTATGATTTGTGTAATTAAACATAAGCTGTCACAAATAGGCTGTGTTGGCTTGGATGAAGAATCCCACACTAGTAAGGCCAAGGCTCACATGAGCACGAGCTTGAGAAGAGAGGGAAACGCTCGCTGTCCGTGTCGGCATCGGGATGAGATGCACATCCTCCAGCAGGGTAGGAAGCCAGGCTGGGAAGACACAGAGGAACCACTCTCCAGTCAGTACTGGGCTCTTCTGTGGGACATCATCACACGGATGTGAATTCACGTTGAGCTTTGCTGATGCTGTCTGAGGTGGCTGGCATCACTGACCACAGCAGGTGAAGCCCATCAGCTCCTAGGCACAGTTCTAGGAAGACACTGAGGCACATGTGACTTTGGAGGGTGGACAAATGTGTTCAGGCCCCTCCTGTAGGTTCTGGTCCAGAGCCTCTACCACCCAGCACCAGGAAAGAGATGCTGGGAGCAAAGTCAGCCAGGCCTGGACCAAGAGAGTGGCTCACAGAACTCGTGTGCTTTGGTGACCCATATAGACTGCTGTGCTCCATCAATAACACATTCCAATGACAACTTTAAGGACATTTCTAGTTGTTTGTAAAATTTGATGGCATTTTCTCTTTTCATTGATAGAAATTAAGCACAATGTTTTTTTCCTCCTCACAAACAAAATACTTCTGGAAAGAAAGTTCTTCAATAGGGGTGTAGCCCTCCCTGGAATAAGGATTTAGAAATACATGCAGAGTTGGGGTGAGAAAGATAAGCAACAGAAGGAGGATAGAAGGGTCCATGTGATGATGAATTAGACTTGGAGGAATTGGTAAGAACTCATACTTAGCTTAAAATAGACAAAAATGAGGCTGGGCAAGGTGGCTCACACCTGTAATCCCAGCACTTTGGGAGGCCGAGGTGGGCAGATCACTTGAGCCCAGGAGTTCGAGACCAGCCTGGGCAACATGGTGAAATCCTGTCTCTACTGAAAATATAAAAATTAGCCAGGTTTGGTGGCGCTGGACCCAGCTACTCAGGAGGCTGAGGTGGGAGGATCACTTGACTCCAGGAGGTTGAGGCTGCAGTGAGCCAAGATTGTGCCACTGCACTCCAGTCTGGGTGATAGAGTGAGACCCTGTCTCAAAAATATACATGTATATGGACAAAGATGGCTTCATATAGAAATGTGTATAGATATACACATATTATATTAAATATAATATAAAATATATAATATATAAAACTATATTATATTTAATGTAATATTATATATATATATTCTGAAAGTGCCAGGACATTATTTGAGTATATGAGTATATATGCATATACATGTTAGTAAATGCATATGTATTTCTTTACTCCGTCACCCAAGAGGCTGAGAAATGTCACCCTAGTAGCAATGAGCACATCTAGCACCCAGATCTTGGGTTTGTAACACCATTCTCCAAAGGTACCAGTCTCCTTTGAGAACTGGCTGAATCAAGAACTGGAGCAGAAAATATACGAGATGAGCCTGGGGTATCTTGTGGTGCCAGAAGGTAAGAAAAATTGCTCAACAAATAAAGACACTGATGCAGTATGTCACAGGGGCACAGCAATAGAATAAAAGAGGCATACCTTCTGTGCAGAACAATTTATAAACAGAAATGCATGCAAAGTTCAGAAATGCTCAAAACAATGTCCTGGCACTTTCAGAATATATATATATAAAATATTACATTAAATATAATATAGTTTTATATATTATATATAATTTTATATTATATTTAATATAATATGCTGAGTAATATATTTTAACATATTAAATATATAAATACATGTGTGATCTGGTTTGGCTCTGTCCCCCCACCCAAATCTCATGTGGAATTGTAATCCCCATGTGTCATAGAGAAGCCTGGTGGGAGGTGATTGGATCATGGGGGTGGATTTCCCCCTTGCTGTTCTTGTGATAGTGAGTTCTCATGAAATCTGATGGTTTGAAAGCACGTGGCGCTTCCCCCTTCTCTCTCTCTCTCTTTTTCCTGCCACTATGTGAAGAA
>NW_016803909.1:280161-319184 GCF_001698545.2 Rhinopithecus bieti
ATTATACTTTAAGTTCTAGGGTACATGTGCATAACGTGCAGGTTTGTTACATATGTATACTTATGCCATGTTGGTGTGCTGCACCCATCAACTCGTCAGCACCCATCAATTCATCATTTATATCATGTATAACTCCCCAATGCAATCCCTCCCTCCTCCCCCCTCCCATTTTTGTATTTTTAGTAGAAACGGGTTTCACCATGTTGGCCAGGCTGGTCTCAAACTCCTGTCCTCAGGTGATCTGCCCACCTCGGCCTTCCAAAGTGCTGGGATTACAGGTGTGAGCCCACCATGCCCAGCCTTAGGTAGTTCTTTATAGCAATGTGAGAATGGACTAATACAATGTGTTTGTGTGTGAATACACACACACACACACACACAGATCTGTGATGCTAAACACCTGATGGAAAAAATATTCTTAGTTCCAGTTACTAAGGAGGCTGACATGTGAGAATCACTTGAGCCTTGGGAGCAGAAGTTGCAGTGAGGTGAGATCACATCACTGCATTCCAGCCTGGGAAACTGAGCAAGACCCTGTCTCAGAAAAAAACAAAAGAAAGAAAAAGAAAAAATGTTCTGTGACTGTTGGTATGACGTTCTGTAGCACCACTTTAAAAAGTCTCCATCCCAGCACTTTGGGAGGCCGAGGCGGGCGGATCACAAGGTCAGGAGATCGAGACCATCTTGGCTAACATGGTGAAACCCCGTCTCTGCTAAAAATACAAAAAATTAGGCAGCCGTGTTGGCAGGCGCCTGTAGTCCCAGCTACTTGGGAGGCTGAGACAGGAGAATGGCGTGAACCCGGGAGGCGGAGCTTGCAGTGAGCCGAGATCGCGCCACTGCACTCCAGCCTGGGTGATGAGAAAGACTCCATCTCAAAAAAAAAAAAAAAAAAAAAAAAAGTAGCCTAAGGATCAGTGACCCTGGATTCAAACTCGAACAGTGTCTGTCCAGGTCTCAGTCTCCATTGATGTCTAACGAAAACCATCCCACAACTCATACATCCTATTCAAAGTTTCCCTTTCTATCACATAGCCACCCATATGACTATCTCAAGTGAGTGCAAGAAAGCCCCTTTGTACCTTTATATGAAGTGCAGGATTTTAAAAGGTCAAGCAGTACTCAGAAAATAGCTGCTTAAAAAGCAAAACAGGGCCAGGCGTGATGGCTCACACCTGTAATCCCAACACCTTGGGAGGCTGAGCCAGGTGAATCCCTTGAGGCCAGGAATTTAAGACCAGCCTGGGCAACATAGGAAGACCTCATCTCTATTTTCTTTTACAAAAGCAAAAGGGTTTTTCAGGGAGATGCTTCTATTTTATCTGGAGAACCCAAGAATCTAGACACCCACACACCTGGCCTAGTTTTACTTCCAGCCCTGTTCAGGAAAAGGGGGCTGAGAAAGAGACCTTCATGATTTGGTGGGAAGTTGAAGTGGGGCTGGGACCAGGGCTGTCATCCCAAAGTTACCGCCTGAGGCGGCCCTGCCTTGTAAAAAGAGGGCGGGCACAGATGGAGCTGGCAGCGTTCTAGTGGCCACATTTTACAAATAGGTGAAACAGGCCGGGCGCAGTGGCTCATGCCTATAGTCCCAGCATTTTGGGAGTCTGAAATGGGTGGATCACCTGAGGTCAGGAGTTCGAGACCAGCCTGACCAACATGGTGAAACCCTGTCTCTACTAAAATACAAAAATTAGCCAGGTGTGGTGGTAGGCGCCTATAATCTCAGCTACTGGGGAGGCTGAGGCAGGAGAATCGCTTGAACCTAGGAGGCAGAGGTTGCAGTGAGCCAAGATCATGCTATTGCACTCCAGCCTGGGTAAGAAAGTGAGACTCCCTCTCAAAAAATGAAAAATAAATAAGAAACAGGTGAAATGAATTATAATCTGTTTTGTTTAATAAAAAATCATTAAAGGATTATTTCAACATGTAATTGATGACAATGACTGTTACTTATTTTACAGTCCCTTTTCCTCACTGAGCCTTTGAAACCCAGTGTCTATTTTACATTTACCGTGAATCCCATTTCAGACCATCCACATTTCAGTGCCCGCTAGCATTATGTGGGCATTGAACAGCACAGATCTAGAACTTTTATATCTCCTTTCATTTTATTGTTTCTTTCTTTTCTTTTTTTGTTTTTTGACAGAGTTTTGCTCTTGTCACCCAGGCTGGAGTGCAATGGTGCAATCTTGGCTCACCACAACCTCTGCCTCCCGGGTTCAAGCGATTCTCCTGGCTCAGCCTCCCAAGTAGCTGGGATTACAGGCACGTGCCACAATGCCCAGCTAATTTTTTTTTTTTTTTTTTTTTTTGTATTTTTAGGAGAGGTGGGGTTTCACCATGTTGGTCAGGCTGGTCTCGAGTTCCTGACCTCAGGTGATCCACCCACCTCGGCCTCCCAAAGTGCTGGGATTACAGGCGTGAGCCACCGTGCTCAGGCTTCTTTTATTTTTTCTTTACTTTTCCCTTTTTCCCCTTCCTTCCTTCTTCCCTCCTTCCCTTCTTTCTCCTTTTTTAGAAAATCAGATCATTCTTTAGAAATTGAGACAGATGTCTACCTGCCAACAACATTCACCCAGGCAGATGATGCTGAGAAACCTTATTTTCCAGAATTCTCTGCTTTCCTGTCGCTGATCCCTCCAGGCTAACTGCAGGCAGTTCTTTGGGCGTCTGGCAGGCTGCTGGTTAGCAGGGCACAAAGATCTCCCCTGGGCACATTCAGCTTCCCACGGGCTCATCCTGCATGGTTGTGGGGGACCAAGGTGAACCTTCTGTCTCCATGGAATGGTGGGGGCAGGCTCATGTGGGGCCTTCCTTCTTTTCCAGCAATGGCTTCAGTATTTGCCAAGACTCCCCAGGTCTTTTTCGTGCCTGGAGTTTCACTTTGCATGGGTGGCTGGTAGCCAGAAGGCCTTTCTACCTTGGAGAGTCCCTGCATCCATCTCTGGGCTTGAGGACAACTGTGAGCCCCAAAATCAGGCTCTCATGGAAGTAATTCCATTGTCACATGTCCTGCAGCAATCCTGGAACACCGCTCTGGGAAATAAACTCCCGGAAAAAAAAATCGGGGAGGAATTTTGAGGAGCTGTGTGGGCTAGAGAGATTTGGAATGAAGTCATCTTTTAAGCATAAATTTACCAGAAGCCAGTACTTCTTTATTTGCATTTCCTTTCATTATTAAGCAAAGTAACACACACACGTGCGCACACACATGCACAGGCACACACGCGCGCACACAGACACACGTGCACACACACGGACATGCGCACACATATGCACATGCATATGGACACACGCAGACACGCTTGCACACACGCAGACCCACACGTGCGCGCGCACACACACACTCTTGCACACACACACTCTTGCACACACACACACGCACCCTGCTCGCAGTTATGCAATGGTTTGTGCAGTTGCTGTGAGCCCAGAAGCACTTGTCTGAGTGTGCACATCCCTGGCTTCCTGCACTGAGGGCAACGGGAGGCAGTGGGAATTTCTCAAATGTTCACAAGAATGTCGAGAGGGCGTTCTGAGTAATCACAACTCCTTGAACTTGTGGGAAAATGCAGTCCCAATTTCCTTTTCGAGACAATGGTCTTTGAAAGCTGTATGCCACGACAGTTTTCATTTGTTTATGGTTAGAGAATATGGTAAAATGAACATCTGTGGAAGGCCCCAGGAGTGAGAAATCCTGCCACAGGGATGACGCGGCCCTAAGTGCAGGGCAAACTTGGATTCTCCAGCTGGCACTAGAGCCTGCTGCATCGCTGACCCACTCAGCTTCAGTGTTTTGGCCATTAGTGTGATCAGCCTAACAAAACTGTTATGTCATTCTCGTTACACTTTTCTCTCTTAGGAAGCCAATCCTCAGTGTCTTCCTCTGCTTCTGTTCTCTCATGCCCCTCAGTGGAAGCTCTCAGATGGACGCTCAGACACGGAAGGTCCAGGGAGATGCATGGATCTACTGCTCTTGCCTCCACTGGAAGTCTCTGTCCGGTGGAGGCAAGGCCAAGCTCTTGCCTCCACTGGAAGTCTCTGTCCGGTGCCACATCCTCCCTGGGTTCCAGTCCCCACCTGCCAGGTTGACAATTAGGCAATTTGATTTACTAAGGAGAAGACAAAGAAAGAAAAGGAGAAATATTTCTTTTTTTTTTTTTTTTTTTTTTTTTTGAGACGGAGTCTGGCTCTGTCGCCAGGCTGGCAGTGCCTGTGGCTGGATCTCAGCTCACGTGCAAGCTCCGCCTCCCGGGTTTTACGCCATTCTCTGCCTCCGCCTCCCAAGTAGCTGGGACCTACAGGCACCTTGCCTCGTCGCCCGGCTAGTTTTTTTTGTACTTCTTTTAGTTAGAGACGGGGTTTCACGTATTAGCCAGGGTGGTCTCGATCTCCTGATCTTGTGATCCACCGTCTCGGCCTCCCCAAAGTGCTGGAATTACAGGCTTGAGCCACCGCGCCCGGCAGAGAAATATTTCAAGAAAAAAAAGACTGAAAAAGAAAAAGTGAAATAATAGGGAATATAGAAAACAAAACCCCAATCAGGAGAGAGAAATAAAGAATTCCAGGATGATGAGTCTGGCTGGAGAAAGCCTCTGCTTCCCCACTCCAGAAGTCTGAGTCAAGTGGACTCCTTAGCACTAAAGGAAGTGTCTCTATAGAGGACTGAACATGTCTTGTAAGGGGTGGGACAGGTGGGATGGGGGCGGGACGGAGTGCTGTCCCAGTTAAGCCTTTAGGTACTAGGTACCCAAGAGATCTCATTAACTCTGGAATCATTTTGGAATTTTAGGTACGCTCAAGGATGAGCTGTGTGCTGTTTATCTTGCTGTGCTATGTGGTCCAGGTTCCAGATTCCAGAGCCTTTAGGCAAGTCCAGAACTGTCCCCACAATCTCTGGGTGACAGCTGCCCCAACCATGGCTGCCCAACCTACAGGAACAACTAAACGTGGGATTCCCAGCCAGGAAGGAGATGCTGTAGGGTGGCGAAATCTGCAGCATGGATAGCCACCTCCTCCATCTACTCTGTCAGGACAGCCTGACCAAGGCCCACGAGTGGCTGCTCACTCCTCCCAGCCTGACAGCACCGGTCTAGACTGGGCTCTTAACATCTGTCACCAGGCCTTTGTTGTTTTAAGGAGCACAATAATAATAACAATAATTTTAAAAAATACTCTTTTGGCCGGGTGTGGTGGCTCACGCCTGTTATCCCAGCACTTTGGGAGGCCAAGGTGGGCAGATCACTTGAGGCCAGGAGTTTGAGACCAACCTGACCAACATGGTGAAAGCCTGTCTCTACTAAAAATACAAAAATTAGCTGGGTGTGGAGACAGACACCTATAATCCCAGCTACTTGGGAGGCTGAGGCACACGAATCGCTTGAACCTGGGAGGTGGAGGTTGCAGTGAGCTAAGATCGAGCCACTGCACTCTACCCTGGATGACAGAGTGAGATTCTGTCTCAAAAAAAAAAAAAAAAAAAAAAGCCAGGTGCAACGGTGCACAACCATAGACTGTAGTCCCAGCTACTCGGAAGGCTGAGGCACAAGAATCGTTTGAACCCAGAAGGCAGAGATTGCAATGAGCCAAGATCGCACCACTGCACTCTAGCCTGGATGACAGAGCTAGACTCTGTCTCAAAAAATAAATGAATAAATATTAAATTTAAATAAAAAACTATTTTGAGCCAGGCATAGTGGCTCATGCCTGTAATTCCAGCACTTTGGGAGGCTGAGGTGGGAGGATCACTTGAAGCCAAGAGTTTGAGACAATCCTGGGCAACATAGTGAGACTCTGTCTCAATAAATAAAAATTAAATAAATAAATGAAACTCCTTTGAGATCTCAACCAACACGAGCTATTTGTAATTCCAGAAATAGCCCGGACACTGAGTGGCCCTATCCCCTCAAAGGATTCCAGGACAGCTCCCACCTTCTTTGAGGGATGTGGAGGGAGAGCCAGCCCTGGCATGTGAATTCTGTGCCCTCAGCTGCTGTTGGCTCACTCTGAGGAGGTCCAGCCTCCCTCCCACGGGTCACACAAGCATCCCTCCTCTTCCCTAGGAGCAAGAACACAGGGAATATCTACGTCTAAAGGAGGAGCTCTAGGGTTTTGTGCCAGCTTCACTTCATTTCTTCTGTTGTTCGTTCATTCATCTAACAGAATTTATTGAAGTGGGGACACAGAACTGAACTCTCCTGGTCAGGGGCCCCTGCCTGAATGGCTTGAACCAGGGAGGGCCAGGCCCACCTCCCGTGCAGCCCCGGTTTCTCCTCTGGGAGGTGGGCAGCCTCACTCGGAAAAGTGCTTGCAGAGCAGTTTCGTCCCTTTGTGAATGAGCTTTGGCATGTACAGGGGTGAGTCACGGCCTTGGTGACACAGAACACATGACTTCAAATTGCCCAGAAGTATGACTGGTGCTCCGGCCTGTGCTTCCCCACCCTGAGGGGCTCGGGGGAGCCACTGTCAGCTCAGAACAAGGGATCCAAAGACGACTTTTCTTGTTTTCCAAAGGTCTGCTGTCAGCTGAGGCCTTTCAAGGCCCTGTATATCCATGGTGAATTCCTGGAAGGCAGCTTGAATGGGTTTGGTTTCTTTTTTCTTTTTTCTTTTCTTTTAAATTATCTAAGCAAAGCACCTTTCTCCAAAAAGAGCAAATTCACTTGTGGGTCTCCTGTGTGAAGGTGGAAAATGTTCTTACTTGGGAATGGATGGGGAGAGCAGGCCCAGTTCCAATAGCTTGCTGGTGCCACCGAGATTCCTGAGCCTGGAGGATCCTGGCTGACTTGCTCCAGAGCTGGTGGAGGGTCTGTCTCAGTCACGGTTCTCCCCACCGACGACCCAGAACCGGTTCCAGTTCCTGACATGCTCTGGGTCCAGAGTGACCCACAGTCAGCCTGGCCCATCCCCTCGGCGGGCACACCTTTCCTAGGGTAGGATGAAGCAGAAATGGTGGAAGCCAGTGGGCGCCGCTCCTGTGTCCACCGAGTCAGCTGGGAGCCATGCAGCTGGTGGCTTCTCGGTGGCAGGCCAAAACCTGAGTCATGTCCCCGTCACAGCCTTCGGTGGAGGGCTGACCCACAGAGGAAATTACACAGCACTCTGTGGCCCATGATGGAGGCAGGGGCTTTTCCAAGGGCATCAACTGGGAAGGCAGAAAGAAGTAATCACCCATGCTGAAGTCTAAGGCTTGCGGACCCCCACTTGCTGCAGGGGAGAAGGCCTGGTGACCTCAGGGACAGCGAGGCCTGTGCAAACCTCTTCCACAGCCCTCCACTGGCCAGGAGGGTGCCCACAGTCCTGACCCCTCTGTGACAGTGCTGCTTGCTCACCGAGCCAGCCTCACCCCACACGGTTCCTTGGGCTGCAACCAGAAGTCCATCTCCAGCTTTTACCCAGATCCACACTAGCCCCAACCCTCAGTCAGAAAACACAGCACCACCAATGGAGCCAGAAGCCACCCCTCTCAGATAGCTGTGTGACTCTGGCAACTAAATTCAACTTTGTGGGCCTCAGTCTCTTCATCTGTAAAATGGGTCTTGAACACCTACCTGACCAAGTTTTGGTGAAGATGAAATGAGACTATGCAAAGGCCCGGCATAGAGCTGGAACACAGTGGGTGCTCTGTACGTGGTCCTCGCTCTCAACCTGCTCTGATGCAAAATCCAGGTTGGCACCACCCCCCAGGGCTCAGCCCTCAGCGTTATCCCTTTCCTTCCCCATACCCAGTCTCCCAACCCTTCGTGCAAGTGTGTGGTGGAGGAGACTGAAGCTCCACATCCAAATGGAGGGGTTGACTCCTCTGGTTAGTGAGGAGTCAGCCTAGCTTGAGTCACTGGAAGACTGTCTTCCAGCCTCCCCTTGTCCACCCCAACCTGACACCACAGGGCCACCCTGCAGGGAGCCTGAGGTGAAGGGGTCTGGCTGCCTGTCTGCAAATGTGGAGCGAGGGAGGTTGGTTGGCAGAAAGGAGGGAGAACTGATGAGGTGCCCCAGGCCCTGTGCCTGGAGTCAGAGGGGCCAGCTCTGGGAGAACCTTCACCCCCTGTGGAGACTTTGCAGCAGAATGTTTGCCTGAAACCCAGCCCGCCAGGGCTGACACCTGAGGCTGAGGCTGCCCTGCCACGCTCTTTCCACGCCAGGGGCTCTGCACTGGGATTGCTGTGGTCAGTTACGGGGAGGGGGGAGCCAAGGTCATGCCTCTCAAGGAGCAGCCGGATGAATACATCAAGTAGATGTGCATTTCAGCTTGTGGTGGGGCCAGACACAGCTCTGTGTGTGTGTGTGTGCGTGTGTGTGTCTGTGTGTGTAAGGGGAGCAACATTCACTGTGCATCTACCATGTGGCAAGCTAGTGCTAGGCCCTGCACTTGTACTATTTCATTTAATGAGTTTAATTTGCATGGCTGCTTCTGTGACATTCCAGAGCGGCTTTTCACACATTCTCAGGCTGGGGTGGGGGTGGGGAGAACTCTATTTCTATTTTTATCTTCCCATGGTGGGGTGCTCTACTCATGGGGCCCCTATCTCCCCCTGCACTTTCACCTACATCCGGCTGCAACTAGAAGCTTTCAGTATGCAAAGGGAACTTGCAGCTTCATACCAGCCACTTCACCCGCCTCCTCCCAGCCCCACATGGAGGTCAGGCCACCTCTTCCCCAGTAGGACCCTTTTTCTCTTCTGGGCTGGATGGAGGCAGGATCTGTGCTTCTTCCTGGAACCTGGGAACCAACTGGGAGGGACATCTTCTCCCTTCACCCCCTTCCCCCAGCAGCTCAGGGGTTCATTTGGATGAATGGGCCCTCCCTGTAGCAGCCTGGCATGGGGGCAAACCAGGACTCCACGTGGCTAAGGAGCTCCCCGGAGCCCCGGCACTCCACTGGGTTGACTTATTTTAACCCATTGCACTCCCAGCTGAGCATTAGAGGGTGAGGTTTGGGGTTAGCAGGTAGCCTTGGGGTTGGAGGTGCAGTGGGGACTCCGCATAGTGACTTGACATCTAGGAAGAGCTGATTGTTCTGTATGTGATCTTTATAACCACCCTGAGGCTGGTCTCTAAAGCTATGCTCTGGAAATGAGTCCAAGTGTCCCCAGTCTGTTTCCTCATTCCTCTGCTTACAAACAAAGGTGCACTTTTACTTGCTAGGTACAGTTGTGGGTAGTTGATTTTGTGAAAGCAAAACTCTTTGTAATATTTTATGATGTTGGGATGCAAAGTGTGTTTACTCTCATTTCTTTTTCTTTTGTTTCTCCCTTCATCCCAGAGAGGTGAATAGTCTCATTTTTAAGCAATGTGCACTACTGGTGCCTTCCTTCAGCTGGAACTGTGTACAAAAGTGGCCCGGAGAAGGATCAATGACAGGCAGCTTAAATTTCTAAGGGGTGTCAGGATGGAACGTGTGATTCAGAGCTTGCACCCACTCCAGGGGCTTTCCTGGACAGAGGGGCTGGCCTGCCCAAGCCTCCCGGTGACCGCGAGGGGTAGGAGAGCAAATGCCTGGGGACGCCCGCCCAGACTCTGCCAGAAAGAAGCCCGCAAACCCAGCGGGGGGCAGGGCAGCTGAGGTGAGATTTTTTTAACTCTTGAGATATCGGAATGCAGCTATTTTTCATTCGGTTATCTCTAAATTGCAAAGACAAAAGAAAACCACTTAAACATCAGCTAGCTGTGCCAGACATTTGTTCTTCTGGCCATGTCTTGGGGACAGCGGCGCTGCAGCTCTGGCCCGTGGGATCCTGGTTGGGCTCAGCCCGGGGGAAACGCGGCCGAGATGGGCGGCGGAGATGGGCGGCGGAGGGCGGGCCGAGGTCGGGGTTTAT
Source organism: Rhinopithecus bieti (assembly GCF_001698545.2). Taxonomy (NCBI): domain Eukaryota; kingdom Metazoa; phylum Chordata; class Mammalia; order Primates; family Cercopithecidae; genus Rhinopithecus; species Rhinopithecus bieti. Next base: position 289,980 of record NW_016803909.1, read on the forward strand.
TCCGTGGACTCCCTGCGGGCTCTTCACGGGCGTTGCGGGTCACCTGAGGGCCGCACCCCACTTTCTTTATCTCATTGGGTTGCTTCTGGGTTCAGGCTCCCGCCAGGGCCAGGCAAGGTCGGGGCAGCTGCACGCCCCGGATCCAGCACTAACTCTCGTGGCTGCCCCACGCTGGGCCCTGGCCTTTGTAAACGATTCCTTTATTAAACTCTCTCCAAATACCCTCCGCATGCGTGTGACAGCGGACTCCTTCCTCCCCGTCACCCTGGCGATGTGCACAAAAAGTATCTCAGACCCTCTCCTCACCCCACCTGATCCCGTCAAAAAGGCCTTCATGCACGCCACCCTCCATGCTGGGGTCTCGGGGTCTGGAAGATCCCAGCTCAGTGGATTTGAGGGAACTGATGGGCCTGGAGTCTGGCAGTGTGAATGAACACATTCTGGGAGCAGGCCCCCCGCAAACTCCCGTTTCAGACCTATGGATGTGCCAAGCACATTCCTCCCCTGGTGGGGCCTCCGGAGGCACAGGGGATCATATGTCCATCATGGATCAGACTGAGACCACTGCTGTACCACGCCGGGTGCTGGGGCACCTGGGCACACAGGGCCCTGTAGGTGCAGCCGGGCTACGGATGAGCCCGTCCTTCCGCACCAGCTCCACCCATGGTAGGGCAGAGATGACACCTTTTAGCTCCTGGACCAGACTCCAACAAGCGGACCAGGGACCACACCCGGTCCTAGAAGGAAGAGGGGCGGCTGGAGGTCGGGGCGCACCAGGAGATGCTGCCTTTTTTGGCACACACCGCCCCGGGTTTCTGACAGTCAGTCAGCTTTCGGAGAAACAGGAAACGCTCTCAGGCTGGTCCAGCCTGGCATTCATGTTTTTTTTCCAGGTCTAGAGAGCAGCACGAAACGCATCCTGTTACCGTAACATGAGTCAGATGAATCCTGTTGTGTCCTCCAGGTGTCCAGATGTACAGCCTGGGTTGGGGCGGGGACTGGAACGCAAAGGAAACTAGACTTTGCAAGCTAGAGGAGAGGTTGGGGAGCTTCTGACCAATTCTCTAATCACCCGAATTTCACAGACCAGGAAGGGGCCTGGGAGTTGGAGCTTGCTCATGAGTTGCAGAGTGGGACCAGAACCCAGGAATCCCAGCTTGGTGCAGCGCCCTTCCCTCTTAACCCTGCTCTCCTGGCACTCAGGATTCTTTGAGCAGCTTTTCTAAACCCTTTGCCAATAGCCTGGAGTCTCAGACCAAAGGGGCTTAGTTGAAAACTGGTTGTTCAGAAGCTGGGGAGGGATGACCCTTGGCATATTAAGAAAAGTAAATGCCACCTCCTCCTGAAGCTGAAACTGCCTTTGCAAAAAATTTAACAGTGAGGAAATGATGATAGTGAATGGGATCTGACCTAACCAACTCCATCCTGCCTTCAACCTCCAAAGTGCCCTTGGTCATTCTTAGATGTGAACCAAGCTAACTCTGGGAGAAATTTAGTTTATAGTTTAAATGATAATAGCTCTTCTCCAAAATTAAACCACTTTTGTAAATGAATGAAAGGCCACCAGGTTAGGAGGACAAGAGGGGCTTGAGCTCTGCTAAGATGTACACATAGTTCAATGATTACCAGTCATTATTCCAGAAGTCACAAGATTTGTAACTTCTCCAATTACTTTCTTATATCACATACATCGCTATTGTAGAAACTGAGATTGGCCTTCTGGGATGGCTTTTCAGCCATTTGCATTTCTGAAGACCAGGCCTCTTGACCCAACTTTTCTGTGCCCCGCACCCAGAAATGGACTCAGTGCAAGAGGACCATTTTCCACACCACTATGATTATATCCCCAGCCATTCAGCAGTACCGATTCCCTAGCCCTCTGCCCACCAAGCTATCCTTGAAAAACCCTACCCTCTGAATTTTCAGACAGGCTGATTTAGTAATAATAAAATTGTGGTCTCTTATTTAGTCAGCTCTTGGTGTGTTAAACTCTTTCTCTATTGCAGTTCCCCTGTCTTGATATATTGGCTCTATCTGGGCAGCGGGTAAGAAGAACCTGTTGGATGGTTACAAAGCCCTCCCTGATAACCCCTATGGGAGTGGTGACCGGTCCCTTTTCTGAGATCCCATCTCTTGGGATCTTCCAAAGTAGGGTGGAAATATAGATATCAATACACACTGACTGTGTGATGCCAGTGTTCCTTCTTCCTGCACAGCACACAGATTCCTGAGCAACTTTCCACCTCCCCATTCATGCCTAACCTGAGGAGTGTGTGCTGAATGTGGATGGACGGTCATTCTAGGACAGAAGCCACGGAAATCCAAGTACTTGAGTGAAGAAGATCTAAGTGCTGCATATCTAGGCTATCTGGCTGAGACAAGGTCTTCTGCGGCCCAGGTGGTTTGGGGGGTGGGGGTGGGGAGTGTTGACTCTGATTAGTGAGACCAACTGGGATTATTTTCTGAAACGGGGCAGATAAAAAGTCTTCATAGTCTCCCCACTGCCCTTTTTTTTTTGAGATGGAGTCTAGCTGTGTCGCCCAGGCTGGAGTGCAGTGTCACGATCTCAGTTCACTGCAACCTCTGCCTCCTGGGTTCAAGCAATTCTTGTGCCTCAGCCTCCTAAGTAGCTGGGATTACCAGCACGCACCACCATGCCTGGCTAATTTTTGTATTTTCAGTTGAGACGGGGTTTCACCATGTTGGCCAGGCTGGTCTCAAACTCCTAACCTCAAGTGATCCACCTGCCTCAGCCTCCCAAAGCGCTAGGATAACAGGTGTGAGCCACTGCACTCGGCCCCAATAAGTAATATTAGCAGTCACATTATTGAGAGCTTACCATGGGTCAGGCGTTTGGGTTACTTCTTTCCATACCATAGGGAGGAACTACAAAACCCTTCAACTGAAAGGTAAGTGAATTGAGGCACAGAAAAGTTAGGAGATGTGCTCAAGGTCCCACGGTTGGCAGGCAGTGAGGCCAGGAGGCCGCCATGAACCACTGTGTTCTATTGCCTTCCCAGAAGTGACTCCGTGGTGGCCTCCCTCCCTTGATGGAGTATCCAGGGGTCCTCTGAGCAGGGACTCACAAAGGCTGCCCAGGCAAACCGGGCCCCGAGAGCAAGGAAGTTTTTCTTGGTTATTCACAGTGAGGCCTCCAACAGTTCCATGGCCCTGAACTGTGAGAAGGCCTTGCTCAGACCAGATCCTTGGCTGCCAGTGGGCAAGAGGAGACCACAAGAAATGTGTCCAGCTGCACCCTGGGCCCACCCCTGTTGCTGCCTGCTGGAGGGTGGGTCATGGAATTCTCACCAGGAGCTTGGTTGTTCAGACTGCACAACAATGAGGCTGGGCCAGGCACGGTGGCTCATGCCTGTAATCCCAGCACTTTGGGAGGCAAAGGCAGGAGGATTGCTTGAGCCCAGGAGTTCTAGACCAGCCTGGGCAACATAGTGGGACCCTGTGTCTATAAAAAATAAAAAACAGTTAGCCAGGTGTGGTGGCATGCACCTGCAGTCCCAGCTACTCAGGAGACTGAGATAGGAGAATTGCTTGAGCCCGCCAGGTTGAGGCTGCCACAGTAAGATGTGATTGCACCACTGTACTCCAGCCTGGGAGATGGTGTGACCCTGTCTCAAACAAAACAAAAACAATGAGGCTGGAAGGCAAGCCAAGGTGCAGGACTAGCAAGCCAGAAACAGTAGTAAAAGTGCCTTCCCCTCATCAGGATATCAGAGGCCTGGGGCACTGAGCAGTCAGAACTAAAAGTTCCCATTAAGACGAAGTGGCCTTTTGAAGCAGACCATTTGGGCGGAAAGTCAACACTGTGTGCGCAGCTGGCCCCTCTTTTCCCAGGGAAGGATCCCAGCCAGCAGTCTTTCCTGCATCTGTGAGTGGAGCCCTTAGCAAATAGAAAGGGCAGGTTCTGGACCAGGTGTGGTGGCTTATGCCTGTAATCCCAGATTTTTGGGAGGCCCAGGCAGGAGGACTGCTTGAGACTGAGAGTTCAAGACCAGCCTGGGCAACATAGTGTAGCCCTCATAGCTAAAAAGAAAGAAAAGAAGAAAAAACAAAAGAAGAGAAAGACAGAAAGAGAGGAAAGAAAGAAAGAAAAAGAAAGAAAGAAAGAAACAAAGAAGAAAGAAAGAAAGAAACAAAGAAAAGAAAAGAATGAAAAAAGAAAAGAAAGAAAGAGAAGCAAGGGAGGGAGGGAGAGGGGCCAGGTGCAGTGACTCACACCTGTAATCCCAGCACCTTGGGAGGCCGAGGCAGGTGGATCATGAGGTGGGCAGATCACGAGGTCAGGATTTTGAGACCAGCCTGACCAACATGGTGAAACTCCGCTCTACTAAAAATACAAAAATTAGCCTGGCGTGGTGGTGTGCACCTGTAATCCCAGCTACTCAGGAGGCTGAGGCAGGAGAATTGCTTGAACCCGGGAGGCGGAGGTTGCAGTGAGCAGAGATTGCGCCACTGCACTCTAGCCTGGGCAACAGAGTAAGACTCTGTCTCAAAAAAAAATTAAAAAAAAAAAAAAAAAAATAGAAAGAGAGAAAAAAGAAAGAGAGAGAAGCCAGGTGCTGTGGCTCACACCTATAATCCCAGCACTTTGGGAGGCTGAGGCGGGTGGATCACCTGAGGCCAGGCGTTTGAGACCAGCCTGGCCAATATAGTGAAACCCCATTTCTACTAAAAATACAAAAATTAGCCAGGCGTAGTGGCACACACCTGTAATCCCAGTTACTCGGGAATCTGATGCAGGAGAATTGCTTGAACCTGGGAGGTGCAGGTTACAGTGAGCTGAGATCATGCCATTGCACTCCAGCGTGCACAAGCGTGAAACTCCGTCTCAAAAAACAACAACAACAACAACAAAAATAAGAGAGAGAGAAAGAAAGAGGTTCTGTTTCAAAGCCCCCTGCACTGCACCTGAAGGAGTCCCAGCTGTTAACACCTATGTCTCCCTACCTTCTGTGATATTTACTAGGCTACTGTTTTTTTTTTTTTTTGAAACAGGGCCTTGCTCTGTCACCCAGGTTGGAGTGCGGTGGCACAATCTCAACTCATTGCAACCTCTACCTCCCAGGTTCAAGCAATTCTCCTGCATCAGCCTCCCAAGTAGTTGGGACTACAGGCATGCACCACCCCACCCAGCTAATTCTTTTGTATTTTTTGTAGAGATGGGATTTCACCATGTGACCCAGGCTGATTTCGAACACTTGAGCTCAAGTGATCCTTCCTCTTCGGCCTCCCAAAGTGCTGGAATTACAGGCATGAGCCAACACACCCGGCCTGGACTCATTTCTTAAGGAAAAATGAATATAAAAGGAGTCTTGGGAAATCTAGGAAGCTCATTACAGGAATTCCTCATAGAGGTGACTCAACACTTCATTTCACAAGGAGAACCAGAAGTGTCGCAAACACAATGTTCTTCCCTTTAAAGAGGCAGATTGAACCAAGATCTCCCTGCGTAACTCTCTGCGGGAGACCCGGACTCAGTTACAAAGGACTCTGGGTTGGCAGAAACAGTGCTCTCACTTTTTCAGAAATGATTGGGTCTGGAACAGTTGAATTACATGACGTGCTTCTGCGAGAGCATGGCAGACTAGCTGGAGCCAGGTAGCCAGGTCTACCTGAAACACCCGGAAATAACTATTAGTTCATCTCATGAACCAGAAGCAATACTGCTAACAGAAAATTTGCCTATAAATAGGTCGTAAAATCCCAGCCAAATTGTCGCACACAGCAAGATCAATGATGATGTCCTAGTTTTTTCATTAATATTCATTATTAATTTATTATTAATATTAATTTTAATATTCATTTGAGCTTATAAATGTGTATGAACACAATAGTCAAGAAATTGAAAGGATGGAATGTCTTTATGGTAGCTTGTTTTGCCAAATTACTTAAGGGGTTTTTTGTTTGTTTGTTTTTGAGGCAGAGTCTTGCTCTCTTGCCAGGCTGGAGAGCTTGATTCACTGCAACCTCTACCTCCTAGGTTCAAGCAATTCTCCTGCTTCAGCCTCCCAAGTAGCTGGGACTACAGATGCATGCCACCATGCCCAGCTAATTTTTGTATTTTTAGTAGAGCCGGGGTTTCACCATGTTGGCCAGGCTGGTCTCGAACTCTTGACCTCGTGATCTGCCCACCTCGGCCTCCCAAAGTGCTGGGATTACAGGCCCGAGCCACCACACCCAGCCAAGTTTTTTTTTTTTTTCTTAAGTACTTTCCAGGCCGGGTGAGGTGGCTCACATCTGTAATCCCAGCACTTTGAGAGGCCAGGGCGGGTGGATCACATGAGGTCAGGAATTCAAGACTAGCTTGGCCAACATGGTGAAACCCCATCTCTACTAAAAATGCAAAAATTAACTGGGTGTGGTAGCACATGCCTATAATCCCAGATACTCGGGAGGCTGAGGCAGGAGAATCACTTGAACCTGGGAGGCAGACGTTGCACTTAGCCGAGATCGTGCCATTGCATTCCAGCCTGGGGAACAAAGAGCGAAACTCCATCTTAAAAAAAAAAAAAAAAAAGAGTACTTTCCCAGATGTCATGCCTTCCTTACCAATGCTGTAATTTTCCTAATTTCACACATGCCTCATATATGGTATATTTCAGCCAGCGAGAGCTCAACCAACTGCAGAACATCCGGCACTGCATGTCACATCGTGTCACCCACTTGCTGAAGGCAAGCCCAGCATGGTTTGGTCTGAAGCTGACTTGAAGAGCTGAGAGTTCGAGACTCATCAATGGGTCCCAAAAAGGCCCTGTGAGCCTGGAGGCAGAACCCAGTCCTGTCTCAACCACTAGGCTCAAGACTGAGGGCTTTCCTGAGGATAGAGTCACACGCACACACACATACACACACGCACGTGCGCACACACACACTCATTCTGTTTGATGGTAGAGCTCCTTCCTTATGGAGAGACACTTTTCAATAAAAAGATGTGGGTCGCTTCTCCTGCAAGCTGCACTTGCCTTCCGCTAGCCCCAGAACCTTGCCTTTCCAGGCAGTCCTTCTCTGGGCTGAGAGTCACCAGCACTGTTCTCAAGAGCTCCTTGGCACTACTTTCCCCAACGACTGGAAGTTCTTGACAACAGGAGCTATGACTGGCTTTTTGAAGTTTCTTACAGCACTTTTAAAGAAATACATACTTTAAAAAGTAACCCAATGAGTAGCAGACACTTCATATAATTTTAAAGTAGCTTCTAATCCCGGTTTGTGATATAGGTATGTATTTTTACAAAGTCTCGATTACAATGAACATCTTCCTTTGTATTTTAATTTCTGCCTTAGCATCCTACTGCGTCCACATTCCCATGTGTTTCATTTACCTATTACTGTGTAATAAACCACCCCAAAACCCAGTGGCTTAAAACAACCTTGATTATTTCTCATGATCCCGTGGGTTGGCAGGGAGGTTCTTTGGCTTCACGGGTATTGCTCATGTGCCTGCACTGAGCTGGGAGCTCAGCTGGGCCACTCTGTCTTTCTTCATGTGCTGGCTAGCTAGGACTTCCTTACCGCATGGCAACCAGGCTTGGACGGAGTGCTCTGAGAGAACAGACTTACCGTACAAGTGCTTATCAAGGCTCATCTTGTGTCTTGCCTCCGAAGAGTCCCATTGGCCAAAGCCAGTCACATGACCAAGGCCAGCCTGACCAACCTGGTGAAACCCTGTCTCTAATAAAAACACAAAAAAATTAGCCGGGCATGGTGGCTCATGCCTGTAATCCCAGCTACTTGGGAGGCTGAGGCAGGAGAATCTCTTGAACCCAGGAGGCGGAAGTTGCAGTGAGCCAAGATCGTGCCACTGCACTCCAACCTGGGTGACAGAGTGAGACTCTGTCTCAAAAATGAAATAAAACAAAACAAAAGCTAGTGATGGCTGAAAAGATGCAAGAATAAGGACAAGACACAGAGGGGCTCTCTGTGAAGACATGATGATTTAGGGAGTGAGGAGCTGCAGGAACATTTCCTTATGTGCAAATTTGGAAAGTAGCAAAGGTCTTGAAACATACCTGTTGTAATTGCCAGGAGACTACTGAATTAAGGTAACAAATCTTTTACTGATATTAATAGAATTTAAATAAAAGGGGAAATTGGACTGGGTGCCGTGGCACACACCTGTAATCCCAGCACTTTGGGAAGCTGAGGTGGGAGGACTACTTGAGCCCAGGAGTTCGAGATCAGCCCGGGCAACATGGCAAAACCCCAGCTCTTTTTTTAAAAAATGCAAAAATTAGCCAAGCACAGTGGTGTGTGCCTGTAGTCCTAGCTACTCAGGAAGCTGAGTCAGGTGGATCATTTGAGCCCAGGAGGTCGAGTCTGTGATGGGCTGTGATCACACCACTGGACTCCAGCCTGGGCAACAGAATGAGACTCTGTCTCAAACACACAAACAAATAAATATAAAGGGAAAATAATTCACCCAGGGGCACCTCTCACTTCTCCAGATTCTCTTTGTTTTTGTTTGTTTGTTGTTGTTTTAAAGAGTTGAGGTCTCTCTATGCTGCCCAGGCTGGTCTTGACCTCCTGGGCTCAAAGGATTCTCCCACTTCAGCCTCTGAAGTAGCTGGGGCTACAGGATCATGCCACCTTGTCCAGCTCAGATTCCCTCTCTGAACACCTCTCAAAGGAGACAGCCGCCCACCTGCCCTGCAGCAGCAGTCAGGAATTTACTTTTACAAGCCTGCCGCTTGTGTCTTTGTTCCAATTCTGTGGTCATACCCCTGCATGATTTTATATAAGTGTAAGCATAGAGTAGGTACATTTTATATTCACATCTGTAATCCACCTGTAATCCCAGCACTTTGGGAAACCAAGATGGGAAAATCACTTGAGGCCAGGTGTTTGAAACCCACCTAGCCAATAGAGGAGACCCCATCTCTATTAAAAAAAAATTTAGTTGGCCGGGCATGGTGGCAGGCGCCTGTAATCCCAGCTACTCGGGAGTCTGAAGCAGGAGAATCGCTTAAATCCAGGTGGTGGAGGTTGCAGTGAGCTGAGATCATGCCATTATTGCCCTCCAGCCTGGGCAACAAGAGTGAAACTCCGTCTCAAAAAAAAAAAAAAGTAGCCAAGCGTGGTGGCATGCACCTGTAGTTCCAGCTACTCAAGAGGCTGAGGTGGAAGAATCACTTGAATACAGGAGTTTCAGACTGCGGTGAGCTATGATCATACCACTGCACTCTAGCCAGGGCAACAAAGCAAGACTCCGTCTCTCAAAAAAAAAAAAAAAAAAAAAAAAAAAAAAAAAAAGAAGAAGAAAAGAAAAAGCATAATATACACATTTCCTTCTCCTGTCTGTGTTTGCTTAACTTTCCCCCTAATGGTGGGTATATGGGCTTTCCAAACTGTTGCTATTGTAAATAGTGTTGCTATGAAAATCTTTGCAGGTCTTTTATGTTGGATTATTTCCTTGAAGATATAACCTCTAAAGTGGGCCAGGGACTATAAATATATTTCTTGTTGCAAATTTCCAAACAGTCCCTAGATCCACCCCATCAGAATAAACTCCAGATGGATTGGACTTAGGTGTAAAAAAAAAAATAAACCAAAAACCATAAAATTTGGGCTGGATGCGGTGGCTCATGCCTGTAATCCCAGCACTTTGGGAGGCCAAGGTGGGCGGATCACTTGAGGTCAGGAGTTTGAGACCAGTGTGGCCAGCATGGTAAAACCTCGTCTCTACTAAAAATACAAAAATTAGCCAGGCGTGGTGGCGGGTGCCTGTAATCCCAGTTACTGAGAAGGCTGAGGCACGAGAATCGCTTGAAGCTGGGCAGTGGAGGTTGCGTAAGCTGAGATCCTGCCACTGCATTACAGCCTGGGCAACTGAGTAAGACTCAAAAAAAGTGAGTCTAAAAAAAAAAAAAAAAAAACCATAAAATCTAAAGACAAATGAAGGAAAATAAGCAATGCAGTCACTAGAGACAAGAGGACTTTCTAATTATATAAGAAAAGATTGATAGATTTGATGATAAAGCATTCTGAGCCACATTGAGCTAAGAAAAGACTGTTCCCTATGGCAGTGAGGGAAACTGACCTGTAAGCAGATGCCTCTGCCTCTGCATTGCACTAAGGTGTGAACAATAAAATCTCTCAGGAGTAACACAGGAGTAGTGTATACTGTATGGAACAAAATATCCTCTGCTTGGAAAATAGCAAAATGAGGTGTACTATCATGACTAAATGTTTCAATTAAGTCAGATATTGTGATGATAAATGTTTACTTATTTATTTATTTATTTAGAGACAGGCTTTCGCTCTGTTGTCCAGGCTGGAGTGCAGTGGCATGATCATAGCTCACTGTAGCCTGGAACTCCTTGGCTCAAGTGATCTTCCCATCTCAGCCTCCCAAAGTGGTGGGATTACAGAGCCACCAAGCCCAGCATAAAGTTGTTAAAAATTAAAAGACTCGGCTGGGCGCAGTGGCTCATGCCTATAATCCCAGCACTTTGGGAGGCAGAGGCGGGAGGATCACTTGAGGTCAGGAGTTTGAGACCAGTCTGGCCAACATGGTGAAACACATCCCTACTAAAAATACAAAAAATTAGCTGGGCGTGGTGGCGGGCACCTGTAATTCCAGCTACTCGGGAAGCTGAGGCAGGAGAATTTCTTGAACCCGGGAGGTGTAGGTTGCTGTAAGCCAAGATCGTGCCACTGCACTGCAGCCTGGGCAATAGAGTAAGACTCCATCTCAAAACAAACAAACAAACAAACAAAATCATTAAAAGACTCTGGGCCAAGCACGGTAGCTCATACCTGTAATTCCAGCACTTTGGGAGGCCGAGGTGGGAGAATCGCTTGGACCTGGGAGTTCAAGACCAGCCTAGGCAACATGATGAGATCTCATCTCTATGAAAAATTTAAAAAATTAGCCGGGCGTGGTGGCACATGCCTGTAGCCCCAACCACTCAGGAGACTGAGGTGGAAGGATCACTTGAGCCTGGGAGGTTGAGGCTACAGTGAGCCGTGACTTCACCACTGCACTCCAGCCTGGGCAACAAGAATAAGACTCTATCTTGGGGGAAAATAAAAGAAAGAAAAGAAGAGAAAATCTGGTAAAAGATATTGATAGACAAGATGATAAAGAGTTGAAATTCTTACTATACCATTAAATTCTAAAGAAAAATAATATTACTCCAAGAGTAATCACACACAAAAAAACACAATTGATTATGAAACCATTGAAAACAATATAATCAGGTCGGGCACGGTGGCTCACACCTGTAATCCCAGCACTTTGGGAGTCAGAGGCAGGTGGATCACATGAAGCCAGGAGTTTGAGACCAGCCTGGCCAACCTGGTGAAACTCCATCTCTACTAAAATACAAAAATTAGCTGGGTGTGGTGGCACGCCTATAATCCCAGCTACTTGGGAGGCTGAGACAGGAGAATCACTTGAACCCAGAAGGCGGAGGTTGAAGTGAGCCGAGATTGTGCCACTGTACTCCAGCCTGGGCAACAGAGCAAGACTCTGTCTCAAAACAAAAAAACAAAACAAAACAAAACCCAAAACAAAACAACAGCAAAAAAAAAAAAAGAAAGAAAAAATATAATCAAAGAAATACACACTTAAAATAAGATATATTTTCTATCTATCAGATTAACTGACTTTAACAATGTATAGCATCCAGGGTTAAGAAAGTGCTGTTGTAGAACACGCGTCCTCACTAAGCCACTGCTGGGAGGAGGGAGACTCGCTTGCTTGTGTAAGGTGAACTGATTTCTCAATGTGTGTAAGGAACCTTAGCAACCTCATGCCCTTTGGCCCAGTAAGTGCTCTTGTAAACTCCATTCTAAAGCTATAACCTTCAGCTGGGCATGGTGGTTCATGCCTGTAATCCCAGCACTTTAGGAGGCTGAGGCGGGTGGATTACCTGAGGTCAGGAGTTGGAGACCAGCCTGGCCAATGTGGTGAAACCCTGTTTCTACTAAAAATACAAAAATTAGCCAGGCATGGTGGTAGGCACCTGTAATCCCAGCTGCCAGGGAAGCTGAAGTAGGAGAATCGCTTGAACCCAGGAGGCGGAAGTTGCAGTGAGCTGAGATCGTGCCACCACACTCCAGCCAAGGTGACAGAGCAAGATTCCGTCTCAAAAAAAACAAGCTATAACCTTAAATACACAAGATGCTCTATAATCAACATTATCTCTAATCCAAAAAAATGGAAGTGGAAATAAACAAAATATCTAATAGAGAAGTGATCAGATAAATTACTAAATTAACTTGGCTGTTATGCAGCCATTAAGACTTATGCTTAATTAACTTTTATAATATGCTTCAATAACTTTTATAATATGGAAGCTGCTTATATTATAATGTTACATATAAAAATGTCTGCAGCAATACCTAGTAGTCACTTCATTACCTGGGACTTGCCATTTGATTTATTCCTGTTGGCAGAAGGGGGTCATTTATGGTCATTTCATTATACACACACACACACACACACACACACACACATACATATATACACACACATATACTTTTTTTGACATGGAGGCTGGCTGTATTTTGGGGGCGTCCAGTGCCCCATCCGAAGAGCACCCTGACCTCCTTGGAGGAGATCGCCTTACACCCGCTTCCCTCAAGGAGAGCCAAAGGGGTCACGTCCTTCCCAGCCAGCTCCAGCCTAGGACAGGAATGTGGCTTCCCCTGGCCAATTGGCTGTTCTTGCCTGGTACTTTGGCTCCTGAGTGAGTGAACTGAGGACACTGGGGGTAAGAGGTCCTTTATAAAAGCAGGTGCGGCAGGGGTGGCTGCCGCCCCGGGGTCCTGGCCGCGACTGGCTTCCGCCCCCAGTGCCCTCACTTCCTGCTTTCCCAAGCCTGGTCTCCCCCTGTCTATTGTCCATTCTGTGAGCTCTCCCCACTGTGGACTTCCAATAAATTCCCCTCTGCTTAAACTAGCTAGAGTCAGTTTCCTGCTCCCAGACACAAGCATGGGCCTGAGTCAGCCGCTCACCTGACGGCCGTGGAGTCCGCCGGAGTCTCTGCAGTTTGCTCCTCACAATGCATCTTGAATCTGATTCATTCCCCTGACTTCTCCAGAGATCTGCATTTTCTCACTCCTGGGCAGCTGCAGCTGCTTCCAGCCTGGGCTTCCTCCCAGCTCTCTACGTCCTAAGTTCTCTTAAGTACCACTGCTGGACTTTTATCCTGAGACACCCCTGCTCAAGATGTTCTTGTGGCTCCCCGCCGCCCAGAGGTCAAGTCCAGCATCCATAACCTTCTGTAGCCAGGCCCTGCCCCTGCCCTGTGACTGGAGAAGCCCTGTGTTCTCCTTGAGGGGCTCCAGGCAGGTCGCCTTGCAGCCTTCTCCCGATGGAAAGCCTGTCTTCAGCTTGGTGAGAGTTCGGGGTGGGGGGTTGGCTCTCTGGATCTATGTCAGTGCTACAGGCAACTGCCTTAGTTTTGGGCAGTCACTGACCTCCCCCCGCCGGGGTTGCTGCCATCTACAGAAGGCCTGGGCTGGGTCAGGTGGCCACTGGCCGTTCCTCACAGTGGGACGAATGCTCTGCAAAGGCCCTCCTGACTTTTGTTCACTTCATCCCTTTGTGAGGCCCCAGCCCTGGCAGTGGTCATGAAGGGACCATCCAAAGGCCCCCTTTCTCCACCTTCATCATTGCAATCCCATGAGCCAGGTGGGCACAGGTGGCTTGCACTGTGGAACCTCAGGAAAAAGGAGACAGGCATTGATGCCAGCCCCACAGAGGCACAGAGCTCTTCCTTGGCGCCTCCTGTGTGGACAAAGGCCTGGCCAGTGTGCAGAGTCTGGAGTTCACAGGCCCTGCCTCTGTGTGAGCTGCTGCCTGCAGGGCCTCCCTCACCCTACAGTCTCATCACCTGACCACTGGTCTACCAACCAAGCTCTTGTGTGAGGTGGGCACCCCCTGGGCTGTCTCTCCAGCTTACAAGAATGGCCCCCTTTCAGGTCATTGCCTTGAGCTGTCCAGACCCATCCAGGGTTTTAGCACAGGGCTCTCAGGAGTTAAACATGCTGTGAAACATGCCCCACTTCCCAGGATATAATTAGACCAGAGTCCTCTCCCTGGGAGTGTGTGCATAAAGAGAGGGAGGGAGGGACTCGGAGATTGGCTGAGGGCCTGTCTCTGGTTCCGGGCTTGTCACCCATGAGCAGCTTGGCTCCCTGCCGAGCTCTCTCGCCTCTTGCCATTGGCAAGACACACGGAGGAAGGCTCCTGCAGAGAAGACAGACAGGCAAAGCTCCTCAGAGTGGAGCTGGCCAGGAGGCCCAGGCCTCACCCACCCCGTCCACTGTCTTGGCTCTGAGGCCCTCCACACCCCTCTCTGCGGGGGCTTACCCATCCCCACTGGGTTAGGCTGTGTCCCTGACTGGCCTTTTTCCTCTGAGTATTTGGGGCATGCTCACCTACGGATGAATGTTTTGAGAACAAATTTTAAATGTTAATAGCCTTATTTTTTTTTTTCTGATAAAGTAATAGAGGAAAACATTAAAAAGAGAGTAAGTCTCCCTGCTTTGTTTTGCTCTGTCGCTCAGGCTGGAGTGCAGTGGCGTGATCTCAGCTCACTGCAGCCTTGACCTCCTGGGCTCAAGGGATCCTCCCACCTCAACCTCTGGGGTTAAAGACGTGTGCCACGACACTCAGTTAATTTTGTTCAGTTTTCGTAGAGATGAGGCCTCACTATGTTATCCAGGCTGGTCTCAAACTCCTGGGCTCAAGCAATCCTCCCACCTTGGCCTCCCAAAGTTCTGAGATTACAGGCAGGAACCAAGGTACCTGGCCTATTGTTAGTTTTTTAAAGTGTGATTGTAGTATTAAGTTATAGTTTTATTTTTGTTTTTTCAAGAAGGTGGGGGAAGGGAAAGTGAGGAAAGGGGTAAAGGTTATATTTTTAAAGCGTAGTCCTTCTCTTTCAGGGATAAGTACTAAAATAGGGATGACCATACGATAGGATGACTGCTGCTTACTTTTGAAGCAGCTATGTTGTCTACGGTACATACTCTGGGGTTCTTTGTCTGGTGCCAGGAGAATTTAGGACACGGACACACACGAGGAGTTTAGGAATGGAGGTTTAATAAACAGAAGAGAAGAGAAAGAGAAACAGTTCTCTACGAGAGAGAGAGGTCTCCCAGCAGAAAAGACAAGCAGGCAGCAGATGTGCCACATTTTACAGGCAGGTTTGAGGAAACGGTGTCTGATTTACACAGGGCTCACAGATTCGTTCAATCAAGTATGACATTTACATAGCACGGGGAATGCTGGACACCCTGCCCTAATCTTATTATGTAAATGAACTCTCCTGTTGACCACGCCGTTGTCTGCTCCTTACTGTACACCTGGCTGATAAAGAGAAGGGAAGCTGGAGCCGCCATCTTGAACATGACTGGCACAATTGCTGGCATCTATGTCCCTGCAGCTAGATTTTACAGGCTGCTCTTTGTTAGAAAGGAAAATAATTTGGCGCTGCTTTTCATTAAAAGGAATACTTTACCGAGGACTTCCCTACCCTCACTATCTGCCTAAGTAATTTCTTCTTTTTTTTTGAGACGGAGTCTCGCTCTGTCGACCGGGCTAGAGTGCAGTGGCCGGATCTCAGCTCACTGCAAGCTCTGCCTCCCGGGTTTACGCCATTCTCCTGCCTCAGCCTCCCGAGTAGCTGGGACTACAGCCGACCGCCACCTCGCCTGGCTAGTTTTTTGTATTTTTTTAGTAGAGACGGGGTTTCACCGTGTTAGCCAGGATGGTCTCGATCTCCTGACCTCGTGATCCGCCCGTCTCGGCCTCCCAAAGTGCTGGGATTACAGGCTTGAGCCACCGCGCCCGGCCAGTAATTTCTTCTTAACTCCTGTATCACTTTGAAATGGGGAGAGGGAGATGGCTAAAAGTATAAATGAAATAAAATTGCTCTGAGGATACAGGAAAAAAACCAAAGTGCTCTCCCTATTTTCTTACTAAACAACACAGATACTTCAGTGACCAGATGTGTGGGGGTATCTCCCCATACACCAAGCAAGTAGCAGAATTCAGCTCAATTCTGACACTGTCTACCTGGAAAACAGCCTCAGATCCCACTTGTTGGGGACTTAGTCCTATTAAGACTTCAGACGCCAATCGCAAGGCCCAGGTTGTTTTGCTTGTGCTTCTGACGGACAGCTGTAAATCTGGGTTCCCAATACCCTCTCCTTGAGTTCAATTAATTTGCTAGAGTGGCTCACAGAACTCAGCTACTTATATTATCGGTTTATGATAAAGGATATTACAAAGGATACAGATAAAGAGATGTACAGGGCCAGGCATGTGGAAAGGGGCATGGAGTTTCCATGCCCTTCCCCGCACATCAACCTCCAGAAACCTCCATGTGTTCAGCTACTTGGAGGCTCCCTGAATCCCATCTTTTTGGTTTGTATGGAA
This sequence comes from Rhinopithecus bieti, assembly GCF_001698545.2. NCBI lineage: Eukaryota > Metazoa > Chordata > Mammalia > Primates > Cercopithecidae > Rhinopithecus > Rhinopithecus bieti. Next base: position 306,388 of record NW_016803909.1, read on the forward strand.
GTGTCATTATGTAGGCAATGCTTGATTAAACCATGGCTATTGTGACCTTCAGCCCCTCTCCCTTCCTGGAGGTTAGGCAGGGGTGGGACTGAAAGTCCAACCCTCTCATCCTTCTTTGGTCTTTCCAGTGACTGGCAAGCTGCTAGGGGTGGCCAACCAGCAGTTAACTCATTAGTATACAGAAAATGGCATGTTACTTTAGAGATTCTAGGATTTTAGGAGTTGTATGCCAGGAAACCAGATGAAGACCAAAGATGTATATACATTTTTGTAAAAAAAAAAAAAAAAAAAAAAAAACAAGAAGTAAGCCTTTATTCCCTTGTTTCACAAATAAAGCTGGCTGAGTTGGTTGCTTTTTGGTGGTCAAAGAGACCAAATCCTATATCCTCGTCCAACTCCTCCAACTCCTCGTCTTCAAACTTATTTGGGGCTGCCGCAGCAGCAGAAGCAGCCATGGCGGTAGTGGCCACAGGGGCAGTAGCCACAAAGGCAGATGGATCAGCCAAGAAGGTCATGATCTTTTCAGCAGGTGGGAAGGTGTAATCAGTCTCCACAGACAGAGCCAGGCCTCCTTTGTACCCACTGATGATAGAATGGGGTACTGATGTAACAGGTGAGTAGCCAGTATGCTGACACACTGGCAACATTGCAGACACCCTCCAGGAAGCCAGAATACAGAGTTTCTTCTATGATGTCAAGCACTTCAGGGTTGTAGATGCTACCATTGTTGAACATCTGCTGGATGACCAGCCCAAAGAAGGAAGAGATGTTCAGCATGTTCAGCAGTGTGGCTTCGCTGGCTCCCACTCTGTCTCCAGTCTTGATCAGTTGCACATCACTCAGGATTTCAGTGGTGCCCCTGGAGATTTTAGTGGTAATGCCTAAAGCCTGGAAAAAGGAAATCTTCTCGGGCCCCAGACCAGTGTTCTGGGCTGGTACAGTGACTTCACATGGGCCAGTGGCACCAGCACGGGCGGCAGCTGGCACCTTATTGGCCAGCAGCAGGTCCCTGATCTCAGTGAGGTCCTTTTTGGTGAACGCAAAGCCCACATTCCCCTGGAGAGGAGGCAACAGTTTCTCCAGAGCTGGGCTGTTTTCCAGGTGTCCTTGGGTGGCCTTGCGCATCATGGTGTTCCTGCCCGTCGGCACCATGGCCTTCCCTTGGAGGGAAGAGTGGATCTACTGTGTCTGCTTGGAGCCCACAGTGTCTGCTCCCATGATGAAACATTTTGGATAATTATCCAAAAGCTGGATGATCTTAAGGAAGTAGTTGGACTTCCAGGTTGCCCTGTCTTCCCTGGGCATCACGGCAGTGGGTCAGGGATTGCTACGCAGGGTTTAAACATCATGTCACTTCCACAAGGACACCTGGTGAGAGAAGGCCCAAATATATATCTTCACAATATCATGATTGCCCGTGAGCTGATAACAAAGCTGGAGATGGCGTCTATTTTAATATTGTGTCTACATTTGTGTATATTTGAATTTCTAAATAATACTTTTTTAAAATTCCATAGAACACAACCACCCAGCAATAACCACTATTGACATCTTGGGACATTTGTCACTCAAATTTGTCATCTGGACCCATTTCCTATGTTTAGGGGATGCACTGACTTGAAGCACAAATGCAAGGCACTCATTTTCCCAGCCTGCCTTGTGTGGCATCTGACGGAGGCTGCCCAGACCTTGAATCAGAGGCTAACAATGGGAAAACCTGTATGCATTCCAGGCACAGCATGAGGGGTTGCGGGAGGTCGGCTGCAGGAGTGAGCTCAGCGGATCTCTCTTGCTCTCCAGGTCACCTGGAGATTCTTAAGGCTCCCCGAGATCCTTTTCACAAATCTCTCTTTCTCTCTCTTTTTTTTTTTTTTGTTATTGTTGTTGAGATGGAGTCTCATGCACAATCTTGGCTCACTGCAACCTCCACCTCCTGGGTTCAAGTGATTCTCCTGCCTCAGCCTCCCTCCTGAGTAACTGGGGTTACAGGTGCCCGCCACCACACCAGATAGTTTTTTGTATTTTTAGTAGAGATGGGTTTTGCCATGTTGGCCAGGATGATCTTGAACTCCTGACCTTAAGTGATCCACCCACCTTGGTCCCCCAAAGTCCTGGGATTACAGGCATGAACCACCATGCTTGACCCACAAATCTCCTTTCTGTCCAAAGTGTCCAGCATTAGTTTCTTTGGCATATAACCAAGAATCTTGGTGGGGAGAACACTTTGGCGTGGTTTTGTGTTTATTGGTAGGATTGCACTATTCTTTAATTAATTAATTAATTAATTAATTTATTGTTTTTTTGAAAAGGAGTCTCGCTCGGTCACCCAAGCTGCAGTGCAGTGGCACGATCTCAGCTCACTGTAATTTCTGCCTCCTGGGTTCAAACCATTCTCCTGCCTCAGCCTCACAAGTAGCTGGACTACAGGCGTGCACCACCATGCCGGGCTAATGTTTGTATTTTTGGTAGAGACGGGGTTTCACTGTGTTGGCCAGGCTGGTCTCAAACTCCTGACCTCAGGTGATCCACCCGCCTCAGCCTCCCAAAGTGCTGGGATTACAGGGGTGAGCCACCAGGCCCAGCCAGGATTGCACCATTCTAACAGTGTCCAGCTTTCCCCTTCTGCTGAATAGCAAAGCACAAGGAGGGGCGTTTGGGGGTATGCAGCCTTCCTCCCTCCCTCATTCTCTTCCAGCTAGTGCTGCCACTGGAGGAGGCTCTCTCCTTCCCCAACTTTCCCACCACTGGTAGAAGAAAAGGAAAGTGTTTATAATAAAAGCCCACTTTCTGCACTACAGAGGCAGGATGTGGAGGGCTGAGGGCCCAAGGTTCTGCCTGATTTGCTGCCCCCCTCACAAAGGGCTCCAGGCAAGGCCCCAGGAGGGGGTGTTCATCTCTCTCTTTAACCAGGTCCGGCTTCCCTACTGAGTCGTATCCCCGTTACCGTCAGCAATCTGCCACCTGGCCCACTGCTGACCACAGGAGCAGAGGCTTCTCTCACCTTCCATGACTTGAGGAGACTCCCAGAGGTCCAGGGCCTTCTAGGCTTGCACCTGGGGTGGGCCCATGACAGCCCTCAGTTTCATGCCTCCGCCTGGTGGGTCATGCCCCCCAGTCTCAAGCAGCTCCTGTGGGTCAGGGCTGCGCTGAGCAGGTATTGGAGGCTGGGAAGGGCCTGGTGAAGGGGGCTCCCCCGTGGCAAGGGACAAGTTTAGGGAGGGTCAAGAGGGAAGACTAGATGTTCCAGTTTATCCTTAGAGTATCTGGTTCCTCAGGTCCTGGCTACCCTATGAGTAGGGGAACAGGAAGTGCTGGCTTGCAGGGAACAACGTGCCTATAGGGAGCGCTGTCAGAGCTCTTCACATTAGTGTAATTAATCATCCTAATCAAAGCTGTCACCTACTGAGTGCCTACTATGTATCAGGCACTTTGCCAGAGCTTTACAGACATCATGAGTGATAACTAAGCCTCACAGCCACTCTGCAAGGCAGCTGCAGTCACCCTGCTTTAGAGATGAGGAATTGAGTCTCAGAGAGGTTAAGCCACTAGCCCAGGGTTATATGGTGTAGAGAGTAGGGCCTCCAGTGGGAGCCAGGTTGGTCTGAACCGCAAATGGAGAATGATTGATTGCTCTGAAAGCTGCCTGTCATGAGAGCCACCCGGGGTGTTCCTGGTTGTTGGCCTTCCCAGGTCCCAGGGCTTCCCAGGACCTGGCCTTCCCAGGTCAGACAGGCCTTGCAGGCGTCTTCATTCTATACCCATCTCCACCCCAGTGGGTCAGCTGGAAATGGGCTCAAAACTTAATCACACAATTACCTCAGCCATGGCTTCCCTACAGCCTCTGAGGAGGCAGAGTTTTTTTCTCCTTTGCTGGTGGGTTTCTGCTGTCAAAAACCATCCCAGGGCTGGGAGCAGTTGCTCATGCCTGTAATCCCAGCACATTGGGAGGCCAAAGCAGGAGGATCACTTGAGGTCAGGAGTTCGAGACCAGCCTGGCTAACATGGTGAAACCCCACTTCTACTAAAAAACCAAAAATTAGCTACACATGTTGGTGCATGCCTGTAATCCCAGCTACTCAGGAGGCTGAGGCAGGAGGATTGCTTGAACCTGGGAGGTGGAGGTTGCAGTGAGCCAAGATTGCGCCACTGCACTCCAGCCTGGGCAACAGAGTGAGACAGTTTCTCAATAAAAAAAAAAAAAAATTAGCTAGGCTTGGTGACATGCACCTGGAATCCCATGCATTTGGGAGGCTGAGGTGGGAGGATCATTTAAGCCCAGGAGACTGAGGCTGCAGTCAGCCATGATCATGCCACTGCACTCCAGCCTAGGTGACAGAGTGAGACTTTGTCTCCAAAAAGAAAAAATACCCTCCTGGGATAGTATCCTGAGCTGGGACCAGAGCCGGCTGGAGCCTCTTTGCCAGCAGCAAGGAGGCCTTTCCTCTACTAAAGCCTAGTGTGCCAAGACTGCATCCAAGGCTACTGCAATGAACTGAATGTTAGCGTCCCTTCAAAATCCCTATGTTGAAATCTTAATCCCCAAGGTGATGGTGTCAGGTGGGGCCTTGGGAAGTGATTAAGTCATAAGGATGGAGCCCTCATGAATGGGATTAGTGCCCTTATGGAAGGAAGAAGCCCCAGCAAGCTAGCTGGCCCTTTCCACCACGTACAGACACACCAAGAAGGTATCATCTTCAAATACAAAGCTGGCCCTCTCCAGACAGAATCTGCTAGCATCTTGATCTTGGACTTCGCAACTTGTGACAAAATAAAAAAAAATTTTTTTCACCCTGTCGCCCAGGCTGGAGTGCAATGGCATGATCTTGCTCACTTCAGCCTCCACCTCCCACGTTCAAGTGATTCTCCTGCTTCCGCCTCCTCAGCAGCTAGGATTGTAGGTGTGTGCCACCATGCCCGGCTAATTTTTTGTATCTTTAGTAGAGACGGGGTTTCACCATGTTGGCCAGGCTGGTCTTGAACTACTGACCTTGTGATCTGCCCGCCTCAGCCTCCCAAAGTGCTGGGATTACAAGTGCAAGCCACCACGCCCAGCCAGACAAATAAATTTCTATTGTTCATAAGCAACCCAGTCTATGGAAGTCGGCTGTAGCAGCCTGTAGAGTCTAACACAGCTGTGCTCATGCTGTTTCCTATGGACTTACAGCATCTTTCACTTTTCACACACTCCTATCGTGTCCCAGAATTGGTAGGTTCTCGGTCTCACTGACTTTAAGAATGAAGCTGCGGACTCTCGCAGTGAGTGTTACACTTCTTAAAGATAGTGTGTCCGGAGTTTGTTCCTTCAGACATTCAGATGTGTCCGGAGCTTCTTCCTTCCAGTGGGTTCGTGGTCTCGCTGTCAGGAGTGAACCTGCAGACCTTCGTGATGACTATCACAGCTCTTAAAGGCAGCGCATCTGGAGTTATTCATTCTTCCTGGTGCATTCGTGGTCTCACTGGTTTCAGGAGTTGAGCTGCAGACCTTTGCCAGTGAGTGCTATAGCTCATAAAAGCAATGTGAACCCACTGAGCAACAAGTTATTGCAAGGAGCAAAACAACCAAGCTCCTACAGTATACAAGGGGACCCAACCATGTTGCTCCTGGCTGGGGCTGGCAGCCTGCTTTTATTCCCTTATCTGGCCCCACCCATATCCGGCTGATTGGTCCATTTTACAGAGAGCTGATTGGTCCGTTTTGACAGAGTGCTGATTGGTGCCTTTACAATCCTTGACCTAGACACAAGAGTCACAGAGTGCTAGTCCTCCTAGTCTCCAGTAGGTTAGCTATATACAGAGTACCAATTGGTGTATTTACAACCCTTGAGCTAGACACAGAGTACTGATTGGTGTATTTACAAACCCTGAGCTAGACACAGAGTGCTGATTGGGGTATTTACAATCCCTTAGCTAGACATAAAGGCTCTCCAAGTCCCCACTCGACTCAGGAGCCCAGCTGGCTTCACGTAGTGGCTCCTGCACAGGGGCTGCAGGCGGAGCTGCAGGCGGAGCTGCCTGCCAGTCCTGAGCCACGCCTGCGACTCCCTCAGCCCTTGGTGTCCCATGGGACAGGGCGCTATGGAAGGGAGTGCGCCCGTTGGGAGCTCGGGCCGCGCGGGAGCCCCACGCGCGGGATGAGGGAGAGGAGGTGAGGGGGAGGGGGAGGGGGGAGGGGGAAAAGGGAGGTCGGACATGGGGGGCTGCAGGTCCCGAACCCTGCCCCGCGGGGAGGCCTTCGGCGAGAATTGGAGCACAGTGCCGGCGGGCCGGCACTGCTGGGGGACTTGGAGCAACCTGTGCAGCAGCTGGCCCGGGTGCTAAGCCCCTTACTGCCCTGGACCTGCGGCGCCGGGGGGCGGTTCCGTGTGCAGGGCCCCCGAGCCCTTGCCCGTGCTCTCCAGAACTCGCGCTGGCACGCGGGCACAGCGCGCAGCCCCGGTTCCCGCCCGCGCATCTCCCTCCACACCTCCCCGCAAGCAGAGGGAGGAGGCTCCAGCCTCAGCCAGCCCAGAGAGGGTCCCCCACGGTGCGGTGGCGGGCTGAGGGGCTCCTCAAGCGCCGCCAAAGTGGATGGCGAGGCCGAGGAGGCGCAGAGAGTGAGGGCTGCTAGCACATTGTCGCCTCTCTCTATGAGGTAAATTTTCAGTGTTTCCTATGAGAAAATTTTATACAATAGAAACAGTAGCAAATGACTTCTCAGAGTAAAATAAGTTTATTTGGTGGCCAGGGCCATGTAAGATTAACACAAGGCACAGTGGAAAATGGCAGCTGTTGAGAAGCCTTGAACATCTTCAGCAAAATGAGGAGGCCCACCCTGACCAGTCTGGGAACAAAGAGCTTTGGAGCCAAAGGGAGCAGGTTTGAGTCCCAGGACGGCCACTTTTCTTGATTTCATCACCTCAGACAAATCACTAAGCCTCTTTGAACCTTGGTTTCCTCAATAATGCCCCCCGTGATGATCACATATGCCTGGCATATAGTCATTGTTTCATAAATGGCACCTACTACCATTATTGTTCACCCATAGCTGGATTACCTGGGTCCTCTGCATCACGCAATTAGTGTGATGGGATTGGAACTAAGGCTTGTCAGTGATAGGTGAGATTCTAAAACAGGTAAGGCTTGTTTTTTTGTTTGGTTTTTGAGACCGAGTCTTGCTCTGTCGCCAAGGCTGGAGTGCAGTGGTGTGATCTCGGCTGAGTACAACCTCTGCCTCCTGGGTTCAAGTGATTCTCCTGCCTCAGCCTCCCAAGTGGCTGGGACTACAGGCGCGTGCCACCACCACGCCCAGCTAATTTGTTGTATTTTTTTAGTAGAGACGGGGTTTCACCACATTAGCCAGGATGGTCTCGATCTCCTGACCTCGTGATCTGCCTGCCCCAGCCTCCCAAAGTGCTGGGATTACAGGTGTGAACCACTGAGCCTGGCCCAAGGCTTGTTTTTTAATGCACCCCTCCTCCATGCTCCCTGTCCTGTTTAGCAGACCCCAACATTGTCATGGGTCCACTTCCTGAATTTTTAACCTTTTTAATTTATTGAAATATATTTGACATGTGTCCTAGTCCTCAGGTCTTTAGACCTAATGACTAGTCAGATTGAGGCAGAAACTATCCCCTTCTACCCCCAAGTTTATTGTCTGCATTACCATGACTTTTTTCTCCCACTGTCTTTGGTACAATAACTTTACTATTCCAAGAGACTCTTGCCCAGGCAAATAACTTGATTGTTTATTACAGGAATTTCCCAAGAGGCCCATCAATTCTTTAATAGGTGAGTTTTATTTAATAGAAGCATCAACAGACATTTCACACCTAAGGCATTTCAAACCCCTTGCCTAGCTGTTTCTACCAACCTGAAACTACTGTATCATGATCTCCCCCAATCCCAAGCAAGCCCCTGCATTGAAAGGCCCTCCTTAAACCAATCTTGAAATTCTCAGTGAGATCCTAGCCTCTCCACTTCCCCTGGCAGCTGCGATGTAGGCTCGGTGCAGGGGCTATTCTCTCTCTTCCACAAGCAATGAACTCAGCTCTGCCTTCCACCATCTTCTCAGAACAGAAAATCTGGTGCCCTCCTTCCAGAAAGGCCTTTCGGTGTGACAGACCCAATCTGAGGAGCCGTGAAGGCCAGGAGGGGAGGCCCCAGGGCCAGGTTGGCTCTGGGTGTCCTTTCCATCCTTCCCTGCGTGTGGAGCTGGTCCCGCTGTGGGGACCATGGGTGGAGGGCCACGTGCACAAGAGTCCTTTGAGGACATCCTTGCTGCACACATTTCAAGCCTGGGAAGTTGTGCACACACCTACAGAGCTCTTCATGGTCTGTCTGCTGGGGTACTGTTATTCCCTCTGTTCTAGCCTCTAAGAAATGAAAGCTTCCACTCCCGTTTGACATGTAGATTGCAGGATATTTGTGTATCTAAAGCTTGAGTCTCTCTTTCAAACCAGAGGTTTACTCTATGTTTTGAGAAAAGAGTGATTGAATTTATGTACACAGAAGAATCTATAGAGCCAGCTGCCCAGTAGCTAGGCAACATACAGTGGGCCACGTGGCAAGGTCCTGCCTTGGGAAATTGCCTCTCAATGACGTAGGTGGGAAGGCCTATGAAGGAGAATGTTAAAAATCAACTTAAAACCGAGTTGGTACTAAAACACTTCACCTGAAGGAAGTTCACTCATTGATCCTTAAAAAGTTGCATTTGTGGCAGGGCGCAGTGGCTCAAGCCTGTAGCGTTTTGGGAGGCCGAAGCAGGCAGATCATGAGGTCAGGAGATGGAGACCATCCTGGCGAACACAGTGAAACCCCATCTCTACTAAAAATACAAAAAAATTAGCCAGGCGTGGTGGCAGGCACCCGTAGTCCCAGCTACTCGGGAGGCTGAGGCAGGAGAATGGCCTGAACCCGGGAGACAGAGCTTGCAGTGAGCCGAGACCGCGCTACTGCACTCCAGCCTAGGCGACAGAGCAAGACTCCATTAAAAAAAAAAAAAGTTGCATTTGCTTGTTTGTTTGGGGCATCCCCAGAGATGAATATTAAAATACTGTGAAGTTGTAAAAAGTCTGACCAAAATGTTTAATGTGGTGACTTTGGGTAGACCTGAGCCTTGGTGAGAACCAAACCCAGACGGCACAACTGGAAACTCCTGGAAGCAGACGCGCCTCACTTCCTTTATTTAGCACCATATGAAACAATAGTAAAGATTTCAGCTGGGCATGGTGGCTCACGCCTGTAATCCCAGCACTTTGGATGGCCGAAGCAGGCGGATCACGAGGTTGGGAGATCGAAACCATCCTGGCTAACACAGTGAAACCTCGTCTCTACTAAAAATTAAAAAAAATTAGCCTGGCATGGCGGCAGGCGCCTGTAGTCCCAGCTATTCGGGAGGCTGAGGCAGGAGAATGGCGTGAACCCGGGAGGTGGAGCTTGCAGTGAGCCGAGATCAAGCCGCTGCACTCCCAGCTGGGCGACAGAGCAAGACACTGTCTCAAAAGAAAAAAAAAGATTTCAGAGGAGATGAAGTAGGATATCTGAGTCCCACAGGATTGTTCAGTTTACTGCGGTCTCCTGAGATCTCAGATCTTGCATTTTCTGCATTATTATATAGTTTCCATGAGACAGTTTTCTGTTAACATAAAACATCAGAAATTCAGACCATCCTTTGTAATATTTGCCCAATTTTGGTAGGATAGCAACGGATACATAAGGAACATATTGATGATTGATGACCTGAAAATACTTTTGTTAGTGGGAATTCCTGTGTGTGCTTGGAAACTGCTTTCTTTCTTTCCTTTCCTTCCCTCCTTCCCTCCTTCCTTCCTTCCTTCCTTTCTTTTCCTTTCTTTCTTTCTTTTTTATCTGACAAGGTTTTGGCCCAGCTAAATTTTTTGTATTTTTGTAGAGATGGGGTTTCACTGTGTTGTCCAGGCTGGTCTCGAACTCCTGGGCTCAAGCAATCTCTCCTTCTTTCTTTCTTTCTCTCTCTCCTTTCTTTCTTTCCTTTCTTTCTTTCCTTTCTCACTTTCTTTCCTTTCTTTCTTTCCTTCCTTCCTTCCTTTCTTTCCTTCCTTCCTTCCTTCCTTTCTTCCTTTCTTTCTTCCTTTCTTCCTTCCTTTCTTCCCTTACTTCCTTTCTTCCCTTCCTTCCCTTCCTTCCCTTCCTTCCTTTCCTTCCTGTAGGGGTCCGCGTGTTTCCTAAACAAAGGAATGAACACACAAGACAACACAAGACAAGACAAACATGGCGGCCACCCCGAACGACATGCTCTGCTTTATTTTATACAGTCGTTTGTGGAATGTTGCCAAGTCACAAGACACATTGTTGCTTTTCTGACCTTTCCCTGACTTTCTGGATTTTCAAGATGTTTACACATAAACAAGCCCCCAGGGTCTGCTGTTTGCAGCTGGCTCCTATCAGAAAGCCCTGCTTCGTTTGCAAGAGCAGGACTTACTTATCGGGAACGCCCTGCTTCGTTTACAAGAGCAGGACTTATCGGAACGTCTCGTTTGGGATCGCGTAGTCCTCTACACCTTCCCTTCCTTTCCTTCCTTTCTTTCTTTTCTTTCTTCTTTCTTTTTTTGAGACAGAGTTTCACTCTTGTTGCCCAGGTGGGAATGGCACCATCTCCACTCCCTGCAACCTCCGCCTTCTGGATTCAGGTGATTCTCTTGCCTCAGTCTCCCAAGTAGCTGGGATTACAGGCTGCCACCATCACACTCGGCTAATTTTGTATTTTAGTAGAGATGGTTTCACCATGTTGGTCAGGCTGATCTCGAACTCCTGACCTCAGGTGATCCACCCGCCTCGGCCTCCCAAAGTGCTGGGATTACAGGTGGGAGCAACTGTGCCCGACCTTTATTTATATTATTAAATAAATATAAATATTTAATATTTAATACATATTAAATAAATACAGGCCAGGAGCGGTGGTTGCTGCCTGTAATCCCAGCACTTTGGGAGCCCGAGGCAGGTGGATCATGAGGTCAGGAGACTGAGACCATCCTGGTGAACAAGGGGAAACCCCATCTCTACTAAAAATACAAAAAAATGAGCCAGGCATGGTGGCAGGCACCTGTAGTCCCAGCTTCTCAGGAGGCTGAGGGAGGAGAATGGCATGAACCCGGGGGGTGCAGCTTGCAGTGAGCAGACATTGTGCCACTGCACTCCAGCCTGGGTGACAGAGCGAGACTCTGTCTCAAAAAATAAATAAATAAAAATAAAGAAAGAAATAAATAAATAAGTAGAGACAGAGTCTCACTGCATTGCTAGGCTGGTCTCGAACTACTGGGCTCAAGGAGTCCTCTGGCCTCAGCCTCCCAAAGTGGGATTACAGGCTTGAGCCACCTCGTACAGTCAGTTGAAAAGTTTTTTAAAAGTTTACCTTGAAGTCCAGTCGTAATGGCTCATACTACTGGAGTACTTTGGGAGGCTGAGGTGGGAGGATAGCTTGAGTCCGGGAGTTGGAGACCAGCCAGGGCAACATGGCAAGACCCCCTCTCTACAAAATATACAAAAAATAGCCCTGTGTGTTGGCACACGTCTGTAATCCCAGCTAGTTGGGAGGCTGAGGTAAGAGGATCACCTGAGCCTGGGAGGTTGAGGCTGCAGTTAGCCGTGATTGTGACACTGCACCTCAGCCTGGGTGACAAAGTGAGACTCTATCTCAAAAAAATAAGTAAATAAAATAAAAACTTACCTTTAAGTAGCTGACTTTTTCATATAGGTTATACTTAAGAAATTGTAAAAATATATGGAATGACAGCAATATTAAAGGGGAAATTATTATTTAATATTTTCTCTGATGCTTTTCAGTTAACTGCTTGTTAAGACTTCTCATATTCCAGCATGGGCAGTGGGGACTCGGTCACAGAGAGGGAGCAGCTGCCTCTCCACTCCTTCCAGTTCCAATGCTTAGTCAGGGGTCAGCCTGCACACCGCAGCAATCTCCTACCACAGGTACAAATAAGCTCATTTTAAAACCAGGTTTCCGGCCGGGCGCGGTGGCTCACGCCTTGTAATCCCAGCACTTTGGGAGGCTGAGGCAGGCAGATCACCTGAGGTAGGGAGAGAGAGACCAGCTTGACCAACATGGAGAAATGCCGTATCTACTAAAACTACAAAATTAGCCAGGTGTGGTGGTGCGTGCCTGTAATCCCAGCTACTCAGGAGGCTGAGGCAGGAGAATTGCTTGAACCCAGGCAGCGGAAGTTGTGGTGAGCTGAGATCGCGCCATTTGCACTCCAGCCTGGGCAACAAGAGCGAAACTTCATCTCAAAAAAAAATAAAAAAAAAAAAACCAGATTTCCATCCTTCAAGTACATTTCCTTCAAGATTTTATTCTTTTCCTGGAGCCCTGATGATTATGCCTTTGGCCTTGTGCTGTGTCAGCCATCTCCCCCATTACACTTAGCTGGGGTTTTTTTGCTGTTTTCTTTTTAAAGTTTATATATATACACACACACATATGATATATGTTTATATATGTGTGTGTATATATACACATTTTTTTTTTTTAAATTTTTGAGACAGAGTCTCGCTCTGTTGCCCAGGCTGGAGTGCAGTGGCGTGATCTCAGCTCACTGCAGCCTCCCTCTCCTGGGTTGAAGCGATTCTCCTGCTTCAGCCTCCCGAGTAGCTGGGATTACAGGTGTGCACCGCCATGCCAGCTAGTTTTTGTATTTTTAGTAGAGATAGGGTTTCACCATGTTGGTCAGGCTGGTCTCAAACTTCTGGCCTCAAGTGATCTGCCTGCCTCGGCCTCCCAAAGTGCTGGGATTACAGGTGTGAGTCACCACATCAGGCCTTAATGT
>NW_016803909.1:320175-334504 GCF_001698545.2 Rhinopithecus bieti
AGGGATGGGAAGTGGGGGGGAAGGAAGACCCATCTCACAGACTCAATTCTGTCACCACTTAATCACTTCCAGTAGCAATTGAACTTTCCATGCAAATCCACCCAAGCTCCCAGCCTTCTGAATTTCCAGGCCCCAGGGGAAGGTCTTCAGATTGCTCAGACTCGTTTGTTCCCTCTTTAAAGAAAAATCCTTACTTTCTGGAAGGGCTTGGTACACGTGGCTTCTACAGGAAATGTATCCTCATGGATGAGGCAGGCAGAAGGAATCAAGGAACCGAATTCAAGGAAGTTGCTGATGTGACGTATTATTTCCCCCTCATATCACTTCCCTCTCTCTAGGCACTCTTAGTCCTACTTGTCCCCACATGATCTGTAACTTCTTGGAGGAAATCAAAGTGCATTAAAGAAGGCTCTCCGTCTGCTGGCCTGTTTGCTTTGAGATCTTTTGCTCTTGTTTGCTTAGGAATTTGAAGATTTTCTACAGACTAGAATGTTTCCCTTCTAAAATTTTCCTTTAGGGAACTCCAGGCTCCAGTCACCCAAGCAACAGGCAGGACAGAAAGATAATACATTTAAAACAAAAAGAAAAGAAAAGCAGGGAGGGCTGGGTGTGGTGGGTCACACCTGTAATCCCAGGACCGTGGGAGGCCAAAGCGGGCGGATCACTTGCGGTCGGGAGTTTGAGACAAGCCTAGCCAACATGGTGAAACCCCATCTCTGCTAAAAATATATAAATTGGCCGGGTGTAGTGGTGTGCACCTGTAGTCCCAGCTACTCGGGAGGCTGAGGCAGGAGAATTGCTTGAACCCAGGAGGTGGAAGTTACAGTGAGCCAAGATCACACCACTGCACTCCAACCTGGGCAAGAGAGTGAGCCCCTATCACAAAAAAAAAAAAAAAAAAAAAAAGAAAAGAAAAGAGGATGAGAAATGGGGAGAAGAACTAGAGAGTGAGGAACCGGGGCAGCCTTCAGTGCTTAACTGGGCCCAGCTACCTCAAGATTTATGCAGATGACAGAACCTTTTCTGAGGTTTAGAACCTAGAAAGAAGAAAAGCTGAAGCCTAGAAAGGTGGGAGACTGGGCCCAAGTAGGTGAGAAGGGGCCCACCCTTGCTTGACCATGGAGGGTGGCACCCCTATGCAAGAGCTGGAAGCTAAGGAGGCTGGGGATGAGGGGGTGGCACACAGTTTTGTCCTGTTTCTCCAACCTAGCTAGAGACAGTGTATGGGTGAATTGGCACAAATTTAACCCCTTTACAGAGGGAAGAAGAGTCACGTTTGACTGAGTAGAAAGCACTAAGGTGATCGTTCCAAAATTGGGGAGCCAAGTTTCCAACCTTTGTTCTTTTGAGAATGAGGGTGGGGATATCGCCCCCACTCCCATCTTACCTCTCCCACTTAGTTGAGAGCTGAACCTAACTGACCTAATTCCTGTGGTAGGTCATTTAACACCTGTGTTGAGGTGCTTGGGGAGGGACAAGGAATTTCAGTGAAGAACCTGAGCACTTTGACAGAGAATAAGACTGGTAGAGGGACCGCCAGTGCTGGGTTCCAGATGGACTGAGGCTACAGAAATGGGGCAGAGCTGGGCGCGGTGGCTCATGCCTGTAATCCCAGAACTTTGAGAGGCTGAGGCAGGCGGATCACCTGAGGTCAGGAGTTCAAGACCAGCCTGGGCAATATGGTGAAACCCTGGCTCTACTAAAAATACAAAAGTAGCTAGGTGTGGTGTCAGGCACCTGTAATCCCAGCTACTTGGGAGGCTGAGGCAGGAAGAATCGCTTGAACCCGGGAGGTGGAGCTAGCAGTGAGCAGAGATCACGCCATTACACTCCAGCCTGGATGACAGAGCAGGACTCCGTATCAAAAAAAAAAAAAGAACTGACTGGGGCAGAACTGGCTTTAACCAGTCTGTAGTAACACTCCTTATATGTGGAAGACCACTAAATATTGGCTCCTTTTTGGTCCAAGGTGACCATATTCTTTTGACTTTGACATCGTTTGTGGATCAGGAAAGGGATAATGTAATAATTTTTTCTTAGGTGTAAGTCAAAGACATAAATTGCAATTATACACTACGCTGCATTTTCTAGAATGCAGTAACTTTACTTTTTCTCTAAAATATTTTGGCTTGGTGTGGTGGCTCAGACGTGTAATCCCAGTGCTTTGGGAGGCCATAGTGGGTGGATCGCTTGAGCCCAGGAGTTTGAGACCAGCCTGGGCAACATAGAGAAACCCCGTCTCTACAAATAAAATTAGCCAGGCATGGTGGTGCATGCTTGTAGTCCCAGCTACTCAGGAGGCTGAGTTGGGAGGATCGCTTGAGCCCAGAAGTTTGAGGCTGCAGTGAGCTGTGATTGCACTACTGCACCCCAGCCTGGACAACAGAGTGAGACCCTATCTCCAAAAATTTATTTAATAAAAATGTTCACAGGGTACAAATGGATTTTTTATATTGTACAGCAGTAAAGTCTGAGCTTTTCGTGTACCCATCTTTATTCTTCTACCTAGGCAAGAGAGCCATTTTAGGGATGAAAACCTCAAGATAGAGCATCTAAGTCAAGTTTCACATTACTGATTTCTTGCGACATTTGCTTCTGTAGAATCATTCAGTACAGTCAGTAGACTGAACTGATAAGAGACCCTTCAAGTCTTTATTACTTTTCTACTACAGCCAGTAACAAAACACATAAAGAGATGGAATGCTCTTAAAAGAAGTTTACCCCAAAATAAGTGCGTGTTAAGTATGTTAATCACCTACCTCTCCTGCAAGGTGACCGTGGACAGGACATGCTCTCTGCACTTGTTTCTCCTGGTATGACATAAAGGATGTTGTGTAACAGCTTGTTTTTCCTTAGCACTACATGCCTGCCACTCTGCTATGCATTTTACGTGGATTGTCTTATCTAATTTTCACAACAGCCCAGCTAATGAGAAAACTGAGGCTCAGAGGTGAGCATCTGCTAACAAATGTCAGTACAGTCCCATTTCTGAGCCTATGTCCTTAAGAACTTCCTGTATTAGTGAGATCTTTCCCAGCTCTATATGAATTCAGCATATTCTTCTTGGCCAAAATAATTTCCTCAAGTGGCAGTTAGGGTCCAGCAACAGTTTAAATCAAGGGATGACTGAATGACAATGGAGACCTCTCCAACCACAGGCCAAGCAGCACACTTCCACCCCAAGCCTGAGACTGGTATTTCCTATAACCTTGCAACAGCTTCCCTCCCACACACTGGGCCCAGGGTGCCTGCAAAGCTTTGCTGAAGGCTGGGTATCAGGTGTGAGAAGCTGCTGGGAGTTCCCTGCTCCCCTACAATGCTCCACCTCCACCTCTGCCAGAGGATGGAACTTCAGAACAAGAAGAAAAAGATCAGGATAACTCATTTGTAAAAATCTGTTTAATAAATATACATAATAAAAGTACCAAAATAATTACCAACAATACACTATGTACATCCATTTACAGAAGGGTAACACAAACCTTGACAGGTAGTAACTTTTCACCCCACATCACTGAAAGGTCTAACACTCCTGGCTGTTACATGCCACAGGATACCACGGGGTCAGTCACTCGAAGCACAATAAATATAAAATGTGGTCCTTCCATGAATTTTTGATAACGTCCAAAAACCCCACAAAGGTGAGGTTTAAAAGAAGTTTTCTTGGAATTTCAATGATCTTTCTTGTCCTCTACAAAAAGTTCACAAAAGCAACACAATGAGGGCTGATCCCACTACAATAAAACGTTTTGGGCCAGGCAGTGTGCAGTGTGGCTATAAGTACACCCTTTAAATTTTTTTTCTTTTTTCTTTTTTTAGAAAAATAAAACTTTTTTTTTTTGTACAAATATACAAGTCCATGTTCTTTCAGCCCCTTTGCGCTCATAATGTCAGACGCTGGCCTCCAAACACACAGTCATCATAGGGCAGCTGAAAACAAGGGGAAAGAAGACACGTTAAACTTCCAGAGCTCTGCCAAGCTACTGGGATGGGGAGGCCGCTACTGGAAATAACCCTTGGACTCCATTCTCCATAGCCCAAATACAATGAACTTTACAGGCTGAGGGAGTTTGCCTTTAACTCCCATTTTAAAATGTTTAAAAAAATGCTTTTCTTTAAAAAAGGGTAAGCTATTTAAAAAAAAAAAAAGGTACATTATTGGGATACTGGTTATGCACAGAAATTTGACAGACTCATTATATAGATACCCCTCTGATAAGGAGCAGTTCTAGGGGCCTGGGAGGGTGAAGGGAATGGTCCCTCGTTAGTTAGAGAGCCGAAGGAGTTCAGACTCACCTCATCCTCCGTGAACTCCGTGAACTCTGACTCTGTGTCATAGCTCTCCTCATCCTCACTCTCCGGCAGCATCTGAAGGTTTTCCAGCGTCAGCTGGCCCAGCTGCTGCTGTATCCGGGTGCTTGGGCGGCCCCAGGTGAGCTGGTAGGGAGAATAGCCCTGGTAGGTAACTCTGTTGACATCAGCCCCACACTTCAACAGGAGCGACACCAGGTCAGGATTCTGCAGGTCTACTGCGAGGTGAAGGGCAGTCCGGCCATTACAGGGCTCCTGAAACCAAAAGGAATTTGAGATGCTTATGGCTGCGTTTGGAATTTCTGCTCATAACAGGAGCACGAGGAACTTGACTCAGTGCATCGGAGGCAGGAAGCACTAACCTGAGCATTGACATCAGCACCCAAGGACACCAAAAGCTCCACGATGCCCAGGTAGCCATGGATAGAGGCTAGGTGCAGACACGTGTGGCCTGGAAGAACAAAACGAAAAAAGTATAACCACCTGTTTCAACTCTCACTCCTTTCACCTATTCTTTTATGGGACAAATAGTCCTATCTTCTGAATTTTAAGAACCCACAGTCTGGATTCTGAAGGAACTTTATAAAGGCATCCAATAGGCACTTTGCACACATATTTTCTCAACCTTTCAAATGCTGGGAGTTTTAAGTTCTTGCCTTGACTCCTTAAGTTGGCCCACCTGCCCCTTCTCCACATCACCTGCCACCTGAGGGGGTGGGGCAGGGCAGGGAGGCAGACATACCATTGTAGTTGGTAGCCTTCAGGATGGAGTGGAGGTGCAGGGTGGTGCAGGACTGAGTCAGGACTCCCACGCTGGCCAAGCAGCCCTGCTCACAGGCAAGGTGTAGGGGGGTATTTCCTCGAAAGTCTCGGAGCTCAGGATCACAGCCAGCTCCCAGAAGTGCCTCAGCAATTTCTGGCTGGTTGGTGATCACAGCCAAATGGAGTGGAGTCTACGAATGCAGGAGAGACCAGAGAAAGTAAGCCACGGACCAAACCCACACCCTGAGTTCCCCTGAACCCGTGTCTCCTGGTTGGGTGCTGCTTCTCCTAGACAGGCGGGTGGGGAGGACTGGCAAATAGCAGAGACTCCAGGTGGGTCATCAAGACCTCACCAAATCAGTGGAATTTCCTTCACTCTCTAGGATGTGGGCTGACGTGAAGTAAAAGGTGAGTGTGAATAATGCCCAGTGGCCCTGAATTCAGAAAGGATCTGGGGTGACTTTGCTACATCCCAGAGTTAGAGAGCCCGGGCCAGGCAAGCGGCGCACCTGCTGCAGGTTGTTCTGGAAGTTGAGGAAGGCCAGGTCTCCCTTCACCTGGCGGATCACTTCCATGGTCAGTGCCTTTTCTTCATGGATGATGGCCAAGTGCAGAAACCTGTGGGGAAGAGAGGGAAAAACCCCAGGGGTGGTGAGTGCACCGCGTGGGGCCCAGGGAGGCGCGGGCTGCGGGGGATTGCGCAAGGCCGGGGTTTCTGGAGGCCGAGGCCGCGGTGTTTTCCGCGAGGTTATTATGAGCTGAGTGTTCCTGGCAGGCGCCCAGGGACTTTCCGCCCCCCTCCCCCCGCGGCCCCGGCGGGCGCCGGCCAGACCGCCCCGCCCTCCCGCCAGCTCGGAACGCCCTGTACTTCCCCTCCCGGCTGCTCGGCGCCCGCCAGCGGCCAGAAACTCCCGCCCCGCCTTATGCAACCCGGGACTTCGCGTCCCAGCTGCCGCCCCGCCCCCGGCCTAGAGGACAGGCCTGGGGGGAGGGGGCGTGTGGCGACGCTGCCCTCCACCAGGGCCCAGCCGCTGCCCCTCCGAGTAGGGCCGGTGCCCCGCGCGGCCCTGCAGCCCTGCAGCGTTCGGGGCGGTGCAGGAGCCCCAGGGCGCCGCGGCGCCAGCCCGGCTGCATCGCTAGTTCCCCAGCTCGGCCTCCAGGCCCGGCGCCTCCCACTCCCCGGCCGCGCACATCTGGCCCTACCGACGACCCCCGGCTCCGGGTCTGCGCCACTTACGAGTCCCCGTCCTCGGTGAGCTGCTGCTTCCAGGGCTCCGCGCCGCGCGGCACCTCCTGCGGCTCGAGGCGGATCTCCTGCAGCTCCTTGACCATCTGCTCGTACTCCTCATCCTTCATGGAGTCCAGGCCGCTGTCGTGGCGGTCGTCCAGCAGTCGCTCCTTCTTCAGCCCGTCGCGGGGACCCTCCATGGCCCACTCCTGGGGGCGCTCGGCCGCCTGGAACATGGCGCGGGCGAGCTGCGGGCGCTGCTGCGGGTGCGCTGGGCCGCGGGCTGCGCGCTGCTTCCTCGCTGGGGCGCTGGCGGGCGGGACGGCGGCACGGGCTGGTATGGGCTCTGCAGCGCCGCCGCGGCGCCCTATAAACGCTGGCGGGGGATTTCTCTGGGGCGGGGTCAGGCGCGGGGAATTTCCAAGCCAGTCAGACCAGAAAAGAGAACTGGCTTCGTCCTTTGCTAGGGGGAAAAAGAAGCCTAAACCCTGAGCTGGGGTTCATCGGAGAAACTCCCTGCGATGAGCCACTGGGGTCACGGACAGGGAACTTTTTGATGAGTGCCAAGTGGCTGGAAAGTCCTTCCGACCAGGCCCCCTTCCCCCCGGTACTTCCCTGCAGCCTGCACCCTGTAATCCTGTCTCTCTGCAAGTGAACCTTCTTTCCCTGGGGTTTCCCACGATCGATTTGAATTGGGGTCGTCGGCTGCTGAGATCCCAAGGACGCCGAGCTGATGGGCGGTCCCTCTTTGGGGTTTGCCAACCTGCCGGTCCTTTCCGTTTTTTGATCTTTTGAAAACGCAAGAGTGGAAATGATGGCTGGGCGTAGGGATTTGCTTTCCCCAGACTTCTAAGGGGAAGGACGCACTGTGGTTATGGGGTCGCAGGCCGCTCCTCTGTTTCTGCCAGTATCAGGCTCATTGCAGCACGGGCACGTTTAGCTTCGCGCCCTTCCTCCCCTACCCCCCACGCACCTCTGCCAGGTAGAACTGTGAAAGCTTTGGAGGAGTGGAAAGCCTAAATCCTTGGAGAACTCTCAAATCACTTCCTAGGGATGAACAGCCCTGTTGACTGGGGGAGGGGCAAACTCTCCCTGTATGGGGAAACTGCTGAATAGGACCATGATTTTTTTTTCCCAAGTAAAGCAAGGTGTTAATCTTTGTAGTGGTGGTTGTGGATAACCTTGCAATAACAGAGTGGCTATTGTGTTCATAAGTAGCTATTGCGTTCATGCTATCTGACCTACATTGTGCTGCCGCAGAGAATGGATCCTGAGCCTACTTCTGGACATCCAAACTGAGCACTTCGAGGAGCACTTAGAGAAGGAGGCTGAAGAATGAGTTTAGTTAGTGCCTTAACCGCGACTGGACCTTAAGGACCGCTAAGAAAGTAGTTGCCAGGCATCCTGCAGGAGGCTCAAGGCAGCCCCATCCTCCCATCCTGCCCACCCCTCCTTGCTCCCTCGTCCTGGGGGAGAGTAGCAGTTGGACCCATTCATGCCACCCAGGTAGAAAGGGGTTTCGGCTCACTATGCTCTGGTTTCACCTGCAGAAATGTAATTTATGCTCTCCATCCCACCTCTACCTCCAAGCCTGCAAGCCATGGACTGAATTCATCTACTTGATAGAATTGGTACAGGCAAAATAAAGCACACTTCGGTCAGAGCTCTTCAGAATTAGTCCCAGGAGCCCTCTGTAGTTCTGCAGAGATTTCTGGTGATGATTGCAATCATCTTTACCTTGACTGGCCATGTACTAACCAATCCTTCCCCTCTCTTCAAATCTCCACCCCTCCCCTAATGTTAGAATGTAAGAAATCTGACTCAATAGAGAGAGACCAAGTATGAAGGGAAAAATTAAAATCAGATAGAACCTTCAGGGTAGTAATAATGATCATATATTACAATGAAAACTTCCCAGGGATAGATACCACTGTCTCTGTAGGCTTATGATATGCAATTCTACAATGATTGAGGCAAGGTGAAACAGGGACTGCAGGGGGCATCTCAAGTGCAGTCTTAACTGTACACTAGTTGGAGAGGTCAGTTAACTTTTTTGTGGTATACTTACTTTTATAATAAGATTAGATTGAATGTTACTTAAGGTCTTTTGTAGCTTAAAAGTCATAGTGTTTACAAATGCATGGCTAATTCTCCTTTGTAAGGGTGACCATGGCTTTTGGAAATGTCAGGGTATAAATTTTTGAAAGAATTCCAGTGCCTTAGGTACCACATTGTTAGTTCTCAGAACTAATCTTGTAAGATAGATATTGTTCCTACTTCCCTAAAAAGAAACTGAAATGCATAGAAATTTACCCAGGAACCCCTTGGCAGTATATGAATCATTTGGCCAAAGCAGTCTTAGTATTAACACATTTGAAAACACACTGCGAAAATCAGACTGACTACACTATAATTTGGAATATACTCAAAACTATTTTCTACTCCAACTGTTAGGGAAAATAAAGGGTGGGTGTCCACCCACCCCCATCTGGGGAAATTCACTTCTTTTAAACATGTACAGAAACATCAAACTCTAAATGTCCCAATTATAGAGGATACATCAGAAGAAGATATTTGGCTTCCGGTATAAAATGGTTATGAAAATAAAATATCTGAGGAATAAGGTTTTGCACCACCTTCTATGGTTTTATATTTCTGGTAGCCTTCAGGACCTGGTGGTCTTTATTCCTGATTGTTTCGTGTGACACCTAGTGGTAAGAGTAAGGCACAGGCGTTCCTTGATTTGTCACAGTGCCTTTTGAAAAAATTGGGAGGTGCTGAGCCTTAATGACTTGTGCCTGCAATGGAGATTCCCAAGGAGGTACCTTTTGTTTCCCTGCAACTCTGGGAAACAGTTTTGAATAATGTGATCCAACAGGTTTTTTCCCCATCATCTATATGGTTTAAGTCAACAAACATTACAACGTGGGTGAAAAAGAATATACACTTGGAAATTAGAACCATGAGCAGACTGGGCAGAAGACAACAAAAGGGTCTGGTTTTGATTTAGAAAGACCTTTATGGGCCAGGAGTTGTGGCTCACTCCTGTAATTTTAGCACTTTGGGTTGCCGAGGCAGGAGGATTGCTTGCCACCCAGGAATTGGAGACCATCCTGGGCAACAAGGCGAAACCCTGTCTCAACAAAAAATACAATTAGCAGAGTGTGGTGGCAGGAGTCTGTAGTCCCAGCTACTCCGGAGGCAGAAGTGGGAGAATCACTTGAGCCTGGGAGGTAGAGTTTGTAGTGGGCCATGATGGCAGCACTGCACTCCAGCTTCAGCAACAGACTGAGACCCTGTCTCAAAAAAAAAAAAAAAAAAAAAAAGACCTTTATGGACCCTTCAGCACTCAGATTTTTCTCCTCATTGTCAAACATTCTAGCTAACCATAAACATTTAAAAAAATGTTAAAACTGTAGGCTGTTCGCAGTGGCTCACACTTGTAATCTCAGCACTTTGGGAGGCTGAGGTGGGTGGATCATCAGGTCAGGAGTTCGAGACCAGCCTGGCCAACATGGTGAAACCCCATCTCTACTAAAGATACAAAAAATTAGCCGGGCGTGGTGGCGCGCATCTGTAATCCCAGCTGCTTAGGAGGCTGAGGCAGGAGAATCACTTGAACCCAGGAGGCAGAGGTTGCAGTGAGCCAAGATCGCACCGTTGCACTGCAGCCTGGGTGACAGGGTGAGACTCTGTCTCAAAAAACAAAACAAAACAAAACAAAAAACTTTGGATAACTCATTTTTAATGTTATTTGGCCTTTTTAATGCATAAGGAAAAAAATAATGTTACATCTCAAAGCTGCTTGTATTTTGGCCCAGGACGCAGCCATAGGAAATGACAGCATGGCCGGTGATGCTCCAGGAGCACCCTCTTGGGAAAAGGAGCATCACCAGGGCCTGGTTTGGCTGTAGGCACTTCAGGCACTCCTGCATGGAACAAGCACAGTGTGGACAAAACCTATTGCCTGAAGTGCCATGGAGAGAGTCTACAAGTTCAACCAGGTGGTCCAAAATCCTCAGCTTTTCTTGATGATACAGTCAGGGTGGCCTGTGTCAACTGGCCTGGCCAACTAAAACTAAATTGTTTTGGCTCCAGCAAAGTCAACTCCGGAATCAGGGTACCCATTGCTCAGTGCAGCTAGGCTGGAAGAGAGATGAGCCATGACAGAGTTCCTGAAGAGCAAGGCAGGTGCACTCCCGACTGGCAGCCCCACTGTGAAATTCTGAACTTACATTCTACTTTCAGTCTCGTGTTGTCTTCTTCCCTGCTAGACTGGTAGCAACTGTCTGCATCCTCTTCAGAACATGGAGCCCCCAAGCTATGGATCTTTTCCCATAGAAAAACAAGGCTGGGGGCAGTGGCTCACACCTGTAATCCCAGCACTTTGGGAGGCTGAGGCAGGTGGATCACCTGAGGTCAGGAGTTCGAGACCAGCCTGGCCAACATGGTGAAACCCCGTATCTACTCAGAATACAAAAATTAGCCAGGCGTGATGGTGGCGGGTGCCTGTAATCCCAGCTACTCGGGGGGCTGAGGCAGGAGAATTGTTTGAACCTGGCAGGTGGAGGTTGCAGTGAGCCGAGATTGTGCCGTTGCACTCCAGCCTGAGCGGCAGAGAGAGACTACGTGTCAATAAAAAAATAAATAAATAAATAAACCCGGAAAAACAGCTGTCAGGACCTTCATTTGTAGTGAAGTGAAAATAAGACTGTCAAATCCTTAATGTGTTTCCTTTGCTACAAATTCTGCAATTTAATGGGGATTAAAGCTTTAAAGGATCTCAAACTCAAATACGCATCGGGAGCAGGCAGGTTTCACAGATGAGTGAAGCAGACCATTTGAGTCCGAAAGGAGTGGGATCTCCAACAGCTTAGGTCAGGGGGAATAATTCCCTCATACTTCGCTCAGGCAACTTTTGGCATGTAGCACTTTTGGTTCAGTAGTGACCTCCTATTGTTAAAGAAATAAAAAAATTGGCCCAGCTCCGTGGCTCATGCCTGCAATTCCAACATTTTGAGAGGGTGAGGCAGGAGGCTCACTTGCATCTAGGAGTTTGAGACCAGCCTGGGCAACATAGTGAGACCCCATCGCTATAAAAATAAAAATAAAAAATTAACCAGGCATGGTGGCATACACCTGTAGTCTCACCTACTTGGGAGACTGAGGTGGGAGGATCGCTTAATCCTGGGACGTTGAAGATACAGTGGGCCGTGATTGTATCTTCAGCCTCAGCAACAGAGTGAGACCTTGACTTAAACAAACATAAAAACATGAAAACTAAACACAAGACATTTCTGCATCTATTGATTAAATAGAGCCTATAAGCTCCGAGTTTACAACCTCTCTTTCAGCCACAGTATGATGTTTTAATTGTGCTTTGCGGGAGGCACGACCTTCTGCTCTTGGCATCATAGGGTCTCTGCTCCTGTGTAACAGGAGACTGGGACAAAGTGTGTCCATCCATGATGTGCAGGGCTGCTTCTGCCAGGCAGGATTGGAATTAGGGGGCTCTAACCTCTGAAAAGTGAATTTTTCCTCCCTCAAACCAATTATTTATTTATTGTTTGTTTGTTTGTTTTTGAGACAGAGTTTTGCTATCGTTGCCCAGGCTGGAGTGCAATGACATGATCTTGGCTCACTGCATCCTCTGCCTCCCGGGTTCAAGTGATTCTCCTGCCTCAGCCACCTGAGTAGCTGGGATTGCAGGCGCCTGCCACCATGCCCGGCTCATTTTTTGTATTTTGAGTAGAGACAGGGTTTCACTGTGTTGGCCAGGGTGTTCTCAAACTCCTGACCTCAGGTGATCCACCCGCCTTGGCCTCCCAAAGTGCTGGGATTACAGGTATGAGCCACCATGCCCAGCCTGTTTGTTTGTTTTTTTGAGACAAAGTCTTGCTGTGTCACCTAGGCTGGAGAGCTGTGGCATGATCACAGCTCACTGTAGCCTTAATCTCCTGGGCTCAAGCAATTCTCCCACCTCAGCCTCCCATGCAGTGGCACCACAGGCACATGCCACTGTGCCTGGCTAATTTTTTTTTGAGACGGAATTTCATTCTTGTCATCCAGGCTGGAGTGCAATGGTGCAATCTTGGCTCACTGCAACCTCTGCCTACCAGGTTCAGGCGATTCTCCTGTCTTAGCCCCCCCGAGTAGCAGGGATTATAGGAGCCCACCATCATGTGCAGCTCATTTTTTGTATTTTTAGCAGAGACAGGGTTTCACTGTGTTGACCAGACTGGTCTCGAACTCTTTACCTCAAGTGATCCCCCACCTCGGCTTCCCGAAGTGCTGGGATTACAGGAGTGAGCCACCACATCTGGCAGTGCCTGGCTAATTTTTTAATTTTTTTGTAGAGATGGGTCTCCCTGTGTTGCCCAGGCTGGTTTTGAGCTCCTGGGTCCAAGTGATCCGCCCACCTTCACTTTCCAAAGTGCTGGGATTATAGGTGTGAGCCACTGCACCCTACCCCAAAGCAATTTTTAAATACTACACTGTAAAATAAGCATAATAAGTCCAACAAAGTTCTGATTTTTCTCACAATAACTACTTATGTTATTTTAAGGAATCAGATGACTTCAGTAAACATCTCCTGAGGTGTGCCTGCTCTGCTGGTGCCCTAACTGCATGCCAATCTGGCTCTTGGGTAACCTGCTGTGAGGGAAGGAGGAGGCCTGCACGTGTCACCCGTGGCCAAAATTCCTGGCTCTCCCTTTTCATGGTTTGTTGGCGGTAACCAAGTAATATTTATAGGTGTGTAGCATTGTTCATGGTCTGTTGTGTTCAGGGAGAGGTAGTTGGATCAGGAAGGTGGTAGAGGCTTAAAGAAGTTTCCCCTGCATGCCAATGTATTTGCTATTTTGTCTTGGATGTAAATGCATTCTGAGTTTAGTCAGGGTATGAGGATACTTAGCACTAGGGAACTTCCACACAAGAGCCTGGTACTTGGCAGGGGACGAGACATAAATGATATGGGGCCCTTGTTCTTTGGCACTGAAATCAGGTGAAGAACTCATGATCCTTCTCAGAGGGAGCCTAAGCTGTATCTACCAATGGAAACCATATGGAGAGGTAGACCCTTTCCCCGCTATAGTCTAAGGTCTTGGGAATTGTTTAGGAAAAAGGAAAACAGAATCAGAGCTGCTAAGAGATAGATTCATATTAGTGAGTAAGGATTTAGGAAGCTTATTCCTGAGCCCTTTCTTCTAAGCACTAAAATAAGGCCTTTCCCAGACTTCCTTTTAGAACCTCTATTATCTGGAGTAAAACCCCAGGGTGCTTGGATGAGTATTAGAAATTGAAATTTGTCTCTGAGGCTATTAGTGGGGAAGGGTACCACAAAAATACAGTTTCTGAAAGTTTTCTTAGGTTTTTTTTTTTTTTGAGATAGGATCTTACTCTGTCATCCAGGATGGGGTACAGTGGCATGATTACGGCTCACTGCAGTCTGACCTCCTGGGCCCAAGCAATCCTCCTGCCTCAGCCTCCCATGTAGCTGGGATTACAGACACATGCTACCACACCTGGCTAATTTTTGTATTTTTAGTAGACACAGGATTTCGCCATGTTGGCCAGGCTGGTCTCCAACTCCTGATCTCAGGTGATCCACCTGCCTCAGCTTCCCAAAGTGCTGGGATTATAGGTGTAAGCCACCGTACCTGGCCTGGCCAGGTTTGTTTGTTTGTTTATTTATTTTGAAACAGAGTCTCGCTCTGTTGCCCAGGCTAGAGTGCAGTGGTGTGATCTTGGCTCACTGCAACCTCCGCCTCCTGGGTTCAAGTGATTCTCATGTCTCAGCCTCCCTAGTAACTGGGACTACAGGCACCTGTCACCACGTCTGGCTTATTTTTTGTATTATTTGTAGAGATGGGGTTTTGCCATATTGGCCAGGCTGGTCTTGAACTCCTGACCTCAAGTGATCCGCCCACCTTGGCCTCCCAAAGTGGTGGGATTACAGGCATGAGCCACCGTGCTCAGTCTATTTTTTTCTTTTCTTTTCCCTTTTTTTTTTTTTTTTTTTTTTTTTTT
>NW_016803909.1:334701-353358 GCF_001698545.2 Rhinopithecus bieti
TTTTTTTTTTTTTTTTTTTTTTTTTTTTTTTTTTTTTTTTTTTTTTTTTTTTTGAGATGTTGTCTTGCTCTGTTGCCAAGCTGGAGTGCAGTGGCGTGATCTCGGCTCACTGCAATCTCCGCCTCCCAGGTTCAAGTGGTTCTCCTGCTTCAGCCTCCTGAATAGCTGGGATTACAGGCACATACCAGCACAGTTGGCTAATTTTTGTATTTTTAGTAGAGACAGGGTTTCACCATGTTAGCCAGGATGGTCTCGAACTCCTGACCTCATGATCCACGCGCCTCAGCCTCTCAAAGTGTTGGGATTACAGGCGTGAGCCACCGCGCTCGGCCACCCAGCCTATTTTTAAACACTGAAAGCAAATGAGAAACAGAGTGAGACGGATCACAAATAGAAGCCATGAGCAGAAAAAAAGGGGAGAAATTGGCCTGGAACATTTTTTCTTTGTTACCAGGTGTCAGCTGTCAGAGTCCAGTCCCATGACTGTGACACAGTCCCTTTGGATAAGCCACTTAGCTTGATTTAGGAATATTCATCATTTCTTATATCCCAGGGCTGTTCATAGGCTAACGTGTAGTGATTATTTTGCCAAAAACACTGATATTTTCAGAAAGTGAAGCAGATTAATGCATCACCAAATCTTTAAATGCTAATATTTGAAAATTGGGTCAGTTTGGAAGAGTGTGAGAAAAGAGGGAATGGGATGCCCCTGTACTCATTGATTGAAACTCAAGAGGCTAGGCGGAAATAGGTGAGGTTGACAGCACAGGTATGGGTTTTGCTAGAAATCTCAATGTACCTCATGAATAGAGAGCAGAGCAGCACACAGATAACACCGTCTCAATGTTGGCTCTTCCACCTTTAGGGGTCAGATCCACCTCCACGTTGTCAGGGCACGAGGAAAGCACCTCACTGGATTTCAGGGCAGGAGGATGGGAATCACAGAGTAAAGGGAAGAGGCTACACACAGAGCAGGAGCGGGGGCTATGGGAGTTAGGGAGGGAGGCAAGGGGGAATTTTCCCTTCACAAATGGCAAGGCGGAACACTAACACGAGGAACATGGTATTGCATGGTGCTGTCTGCAGTGACATCTTCTGGCCATTTGTGGAAGAAGTTTTCTCTGAGGCATCACCGATTTTTTTTTTTTTTTTTTTTTTTTTTGAGACGGAGTTTCGCTCTGTCGCCCAGGCTGGAGTGCAGTGGCCGGATCTCAGCTCACTGCAAGTTCCGCCTCCCGGGTTTACGCCATTCTCCTGCCTCAGCCTCCCGAGTAGCTGGGACTACAGGCGCCCGCCACCTCGCCTGGCTAGTTTTCTGTATTTTTTAGTAGAGACGGGGTTTCACCGTGTTAGCCAGGATGGTCTCGATCTCCTGACCCCGTGATCCGCCCGTCTCGGCCTCCCAAAGTGCTGGGATTACAGGCTTAAGCCACTGCGCCCGGCCAATCACCGATTCTTGAGAAGAGGAATTTAGGAAAGTTGAGTTGAGGATGTGCACTGAGACTGGATATGAAGTTGTGATTGTGGTGCATCACTTAACACAGTCCCAAGGGAAAGACCCCACTTTATCTGTGAGTGTTACTTTTCCTTCAGTGCCTGTTGCCGGTCAGCTCAGTGCATCCTGCTATTGAAATGACACCCGGACCGTCCTCTTCATTCCATCTTCACTGTCCCCACAGTAGTGCAGGCTGTGTTGTACCATGGTAGCTTCTTGGTACTTTTTGTTAGTGTTGTTTTGAGATGGAGTCTCACTCTGTTGCCCAGACTGGAGTGCAGTGGTGCAACCTCGGCTCACTGCAACCTCTGCCTCCCAGGTTCAAGTGATTCTCCTGCCTCAGCCTACCCAGTAGCTGGGATTACAGGCACCCGCCACCACACTTAGCTAATTTTTGTATTTTTAGTAGAGATAGAGTTTCACCATGTTGACTAGGCTGTTCTTGAACTCCTGAACTCAGGCAATCCAACCTCCTAGGCCTCCCAAAGTGCTGGGATTACAGGCGCAAGCCCAGCAAAAATGAATTATTTTTAAAGTGAAACATAATATGAAACATAATACCTTCATGTGGTTTAAAAAAAAAAAAAAAAAACAAGCAGTCTAAAAAGGTTACAATTATACAATTAAATCTCTGTCCCTTTTTTTGTTTTGAGAGAGTTTCGCTCTTGTTGCCCAGGCTGGAGTGCAGTGGCGCGATCTGGGCTTATTGCAACCTCCGCCTCCCGGGTTCAAGCAGTTCTCCTGCCTCAGCCTCCCAAGTAGCCAGGCATGTGCCACCATGCCTGGCTAAGTTTTGTATTTTTAGTACAGACGGGGTTTTACCATGTTGGTCAGGCTGGTCTCAAGCTCCTGACCTCAAGTGATCCACTCACCTCAGTCTCCCAAAGTGCTGGGATTACAGGCTTGAGCCACTGTGCCCGGCTTAAATCTTTTCACTGAGGCTTCTGATAACACATTTTCATCATATCATTTTCTGTAACAGCCTCTGTTGACCTACCATGGCCTGCAGGAAACGGTCTGAATTCCTCAGCTGCATTTAAAGTCCTCCAGAGTCAGACTCCACCCTGCCCAGCCACTCCTCATCACCATTTCCCCCCAGCACCAACACTTCATGCCAGCTGCTCTGGCCTCTCTCCTTCTTTCAGCTTCCTTGCCAGGACCCACCCTTTCCAAAACTCCTTTTCTGTCTTCGTCTTCTTGGAGCGCTCTGCCCTCTTCTAAATCCTTCTAGCTCTTACAGCTTGTCTTGAATATTGGGCCACATATTGTCTCATACTGCTTAGTTATTGCTTGTGTCATATTTTGATCCCTAGTTAAACATGGAATAGTGTTGGGTGGGGCAGGGGCGGCTGGGTGGGGAGGAGACATTCATTTCTTCTGTGTCTCCCTTACCCTGGGCTTCCCTTGCCATTGTTTCAGGCATGAGTATCCCCTTTGCTTCATACCTGTCCTAATTTTTCTTGGACCCTCCTCCTCCGTTAATACCTCACTTTGCATGCAATCGATTTCATCCTTTTCTATCTAGAAATTATCTCAAGAGGCCATAGGGTCCAGCTTCTGCTTTCAGGTGAGTAAGGTGTTACCATTCCCATTTTACAAAGGATGCAGACACTCTGAAATAAAGGCTATTGGGAGGATAGGGGCACATCAGAGCCACCATATCCCATCCTGTCCTAGAGGAATTGAACTTGAGTAGAAGTGAACAGATTATAAATAGACCTAGATAGTGTCCTCTTTCTTTTCTTTTCTGTTGCCTGAGAGTAATCTCTGGGGTGGAGCCCAGGGTAGTGGGGAAGGCTCCTTTTCAAACCTTCAGTTAAGGAGTTAAGGAGATAGGTGGTGTCCTGGAGACTTGCTTAGTCCAGCTCCCCAGGGCAAGGGATCTAACAGGAAATTGGGGCAGAAGCTCTAGTTTAGAGGAATAGATGAGCATTTGCCTGGAGTATTCCCCATGTTAGAAATGCATTGGGGACATAGAATGGTGGGAAAGAAGCAGCATGAGAATGAGCGTTGTTGGTTGAAAGGCCATCTGACAAACTGATGCATACTCAGACCTCTCATTGAGGACTGCAAGGCTAACGGCCCATGGACATATGACTGGCTGGCCAGGTAGGGGTATGGTGGCTGAGGCCCACCTGCTGCCCTTCTGGGGTGCTGTTTAATGGCTTTCAGAAGCAGAGGTAGTTTCAACAGCAACATTTCATAAGCTCAGGAGCTTGACCCAGTTTAACAGAGTATACATAAACAAATACAATCAATATTTAAATGGAAAGCCCATTGGTGTACAAAGAATGATGTATGCTTTGCAGTCTGACTAAGGCAACATCTAGAACAATTTATTTCCCAGGAAAGTTTCCCTTGAAGAGGAAACCCTAGGCAGTTTAGATCCAGGCAGACTTCACATCTTGGACTTTGAGCACAGAGAACTTCATTCAAATACTATTACATATGAACATGTACTAAATTGTTTTATAAAAGTAGTACAGGAGGCCATTTGACGTATTGAGCATCAGGGCATCACTGCAGCTTTCCATTGTTAAAGGCCTTAACCTTCTCACTTTGTCTTTTTACTCTCAACATTGAGTCTATCGATTTGTCAGGCTGGCTCAGAGACAAGACTGGAAATTAACATAGAGGTATATGGGAGGGTTGTTGTCTGCAGGGTGTTGAACTGGAGCTAAAAATAGGTGGGGATTCCTGGGGCAGCCTCCTTCGTGGTCACAGGCACCACAAAAGGAAAACTCAGCAGGGAAATTTGCTTTCGAGCCCTGCCCACAAGGGAGGGTAAAAGCCCCCACCTCTGTCGCTCCCCACAGGAAAAGCTCAGGGTGACAGTGAGTTTAGTGCTTTCAAAATGTCAGGTCTCTCACAGACAAGCTGTCACCCCTTCCCGCCCCCAGACTTCTGATCAGAGGCTTTCCCTCTGGGTAAATTCACTTTCTTAGTTCAAGCTCAAATGTCTGTCCCTGACTGCCTGTAGCTATGTTTTGTCACAGGTCTGATTAAGGTAAAGGGAATGTGAAATATTGACGTAACAGGGTTAATATGGCGGTGGGGGGGGGGGACTCTAAAGAAGAAAAGCACTGTAGGTAGGGAAAAAAAAAAACCATTAATTTGTCAAGCATTTATTAAGCTCTTTTTGTGGTGCCAGGTACTATGCTGGGATATGGAGCATAATAAAAATAATTTTTTATTTATAAAATAAAAATAAATATGGTTCCTGCTCTCAAGGCACTTCTAGGCTGGTGAGAAGACCAGCAGGTAAATGAGTGGTTCTAGTAGGGAGTGATCAGAGATGTGGCTGAGGCCTGAACAAAGTGGCCTGGGAGCATGAGGCGGGGGAAGCCACGCTACACTGAGAGGGATGGTCCAGGGCAGCTATTGAAAGACAAGTCAGAGTCAGGAGTGGGAAGAAGGATGTGCAGGCGGAGGATTAAGCCTGTGGTGGGGCTGGGAGGTGTGAAAGCAGCTTTACAGGGCTTGCTGTGTGGTAGAGGGATATGAGTAGGCAGGAGAGACACAGCACACAGCCATGTGACCGAGCCGAGAAGCTGGGCCTACACCCTGAAAGTTGTGGTGGGTCACTGATCAGGTGTATGCTTTAGAAGACAGTGTGGTAAATAAACTGGAGTAGGTTGGGCTTGAGGCTGGTGGCCAGTTAAAGACAGTGACTGGAGGCCAGGCGCAGTGACTCACGCCTGTAATCCCAGCACTTTGGGAGGCTGAGGCAGGTGAATTACCTGAGGTCAGGAGTTTGAGACCAGCCTGGCCAACATGGTGAAACCCCGTCTCTACTAAATACAAAAAAATTAGCTGAATGTGGTGCCTGTAATCCTAGCCCCTTGGGAGACTGAGGCAGGAGAATCACTTGAACCCGGGAGGTGGAGGTTGCAGTGAGCTGAGATATAGCACCACTGCACTCCTGCACTCCAGCCTGGGCAACAGAGCAAGACTCTGTAAAAAAAAAAAAAAAGACAGTGACTGGAAAGTGAGATGGCTACAGAGAGATCTAAGAACAAGGATTTCGAGGTCTGAGTGACTGATTGGATGTGAAGGAGACAGGGAAGAATTTAGGAGCTCTGTTTCTGACTTTGGTTACTTAATGGAAAAACAGGAGGAAAAGCAGGTTGAGGGGGAAGATGATGGGCTCCATCTTGGATGTATTAATTTCAAGATCCTGGTAGATACAAACAGCCAATTTAATGTGGAGAGTTCTAAAAGCATGCAATATATTGGAAGTCATTGGCTTATTTGAGAAATGGACAAAGCCACCCAGGAATTGTGTGTAGAAGTCCAAACACCAAGACTGGGAACACCCAAAGAGGTGAGCTTGGCTGAGAAGCCAACCAAGGAAACTGAGGAAAAGCAGAAGAGAGGGCTGTACTTCCTGTGAGAAGTACAAGAAAGCGGCCTTTGTAAACAAAGTGCCAAGTATGGCAAGATTGTGTGTCTATAGGAAACTACACAGATATGCTAAAGCTCATGAATTCAGGCTAACTTGAGAAGAAAAAGGCCAGACTGAAAGAAAAGAAAGGTTTATTTAAGATATGATATTTGGCTGGCCGCGGTGGCTCACGCCTGTAATCCCAGCACTTTGGGAGGCCGAGACGGGCGGATCACGAGGTCAGGAGATCGAGATCATCCTGGCTAACACGGTGAAACCCCGTCTCTACTAAAATACAAAAAACAATTAGCCGGGTGTGGTGGCGGGCGCCTGTAGTCCCAGGTACTCAGGAGGCTGAGGCAGGAGAATGGCGTGAACCCGGGAGGCGGAGCTTGCAGTGAGCCGAGATGGGGCCACTGCCCTCCAGCCTGGGCGACAGAGCGAGACTCTGTCTCAAAATAAATAAAATAAAAAATGCACGATATTTAATTTACTTTTTTTTTTCTTTTTTTCTTTTTTTTGTTTTTTGAGACGGAGTCTTGCTCTGTCGCCCGGGCGCCGAGTGCAGTGGCCGGCATCTCAGCTCACGCCAAGCGCCGCCTCCGGGTTTACGCCATTCTCCTGCCCTCAGCCCTCCGGAGCTAGCTGGGACTTACAGGCGCCCGCCACCTCGCCGCTAGCTTTTTTGCTATTTTAGTAGAGACGGGGTGTTCAC
The DNA here is from genome assembly GCF_001698545.2 of Rhinopithecus bieti. Taxonomy (NCBI): domain Eukaryota; kingdom Metazoa; phylum Chordata; class Mammalia; order Primates; family Cercopithecidae; genus Rhinopithecus; species Rhinopithecus bieti. The sequence goes on from NW_016803909.1 coordinate 341,296, forward strand.
CTTGTTAGCCAGATGGTCTTCGATCTCCTGACCTCGTGATCCGCCCGTCTCGGCCTTCCCAAGTGCTGGGATTACAGGCTTGAGCCACCGCGCCCGGCCTAATTACTTTTAAATACACAATTACAAGACTAACTAAAGGGCTCCTTCAGGGCTGTGATTCAAAGATTTACAATTATTTCATTAAAAGCACATAATGAAAACCATGGCATCTCTTTCATTTTTATCAGTAGACAGATAGAAGTTGATGAAGTTAAGTGATGTGTTCAAGGTCACACAATTAAACAAATTGGACTAAAACCCAGATCTCTAGATACTGAACCTGGTGCTCCTTCCTCTATATGAGTGGTTGGTTCTGAGACTTTGGCTTGTATTAGAGTCACCTGGAGGGTTTGTTAAACCACAGCTTGCTGGGCCCACCCCAGAAATTTTTATTCAGTAAATCTGGGTTGGGGCTTAGAGAATGCATTTCTTACCAGTTGCAGGTTACCTATTGCTTCTGGCTCAGGACCACTGCTCTGTATAAGCCTCTTTATCTCTAACACTTAAAATACTCAGGTTGCTTAATCATTTTCTCAGAAACCCTCCTTATATTATTAGTTTACTTAAAAAGAATATTTTCTTCATGCAAACAGTCTCCTTGAACTTTATTCCTTCAAAAAACTCAAGCTGTTCTAGATAGACACTGTTCTGGGCATTAAAGATATAGTAAAATACTTTGCCCTCAGAGGCCAGACGCAGTGGCTCACACCTGTAATCCCTAATTCCAACATTTTGGGAGGCCAAGGCAGGAGGATTGCTTGAGCCCAGGAATCTGAGACCAGGCTGGGCAACATGGTGAAAACGCATCTCAAAATAAAAATATAAATAATGCAAAAATTAGCCAGGTGTGGTGGCTTGCACCTATAGTCCCAGCTACTTGGGAGGCTGAGGTGTAAGAATCATCTGAGCTGAAGAGGTCGAGGCTGCAGTGAGCCGAGATCGCACCACTGCACTCCAGCCTGGGTGACAGAGTAAGACTTTGTCTCCAAAAAAAAAAAAAAAAAAAGAAGGAACAAAAACCTCTGTCCTCAGAGAGTTTACCTTGTGCAGGAGATACAAATAACACAAAATAAAAGAATATAATATGTTAGTGAGAGTGCTAAGGAGGAAAAAAGAAATCAAGGAAAAGTATAGAAATGTAGGAAAGGAGAGGATATTGACATTTTAGGTAGGGGGACCAGAATAGACAAGAAGGCAACCATGAAGTAAATACTTTTTTTTTTTTTTTTTTGAGACCAGGCCTCACCTCTGTTGCCCAGGCTAGAGTTGCAATTAGGCGATCTCGGCTCACTGCAGCCTTGTGGGCTCAAGCGATCCTCCTACCTCACCTTCCCAAGTAGCTGAGACTGTTACAGGCATGCACCTGCACGCCTGGCTAATTTTTTTTTTTTTTTTTGTATATTTAGTAGAGACGGTGTCTCACCACGGTGCCCGGGGTGGTCTTGAACTTCTGGGCTCAGACAATCCACCCACCTTGGCCTCCCAAAGTGCTGGGCGTACAAGTGTGAGCCACCATGCCTGGCTGAAGTGAAGACCTGAATGAAGAGCATGAGCTATGTAGCTGTCCAGGAGGGAGGGGCCAGGTGGTCTTCAGTGAGTGCAGAGGCCTGGAGAAGGACGAATCCTCAGGGACAGCAGCAGGGAGTCATTCTGGGGGAAGTCGTGTGACTCACAGGAGTAGTAGGAAATGAAATCAGAGGTAACAGAATGCCAGATCAATGCTGGGACCTTAGGAACTGATTTTGACACTATTTAGTAAATTCCCCTAGAAAATATCACTCTATTTCTCTTGCTTTAAAACATACTTTTGAGGGAACTTTAGGTCCCAGCCTTGAGTGGGCCCCAGGAGCTCCCAACCCTAAAGGGTATAGAAGTTCCCTCCACAAAGTGGCTGATCAGTGTGCCAAGTTGCTTGTTTTTCCAAAGCAACAGAGTACAGACCCATATGGAGAGACATATATGGAAGGAAATAGGTTTCTCTGGCCACCTTTTATGTATAAATGTGCCCTACCCCATCCTCCCCCAGCCCACACCCCAACTCCTACCTTCAGCTTCACTAAATTCCAAGTGAATTGCCCTGGCAATGTCTACCACATTTTTTCTGTATTATGAATTTCATCGTCTACACTTCTGGGAAAAATTAACCCCACCCTTATGAGTTGTGAGCTGTGGCTCGGACCTTCGGTTCTTTTTATTGTCAAGCTTTTGGGTCTTGGCCCACACACAACCACCTGCAATGGGGAAAAAACCTCATTAATACATTAAAGGACTTTTTGTCATCCTGGAAGGTTACTACACTTATATTCGAAAAAATAGAAATCTTCAAAGTATCATAGTTGCCACAGTCAAAGGCAGATTACTAGGCTGAATAGATCATTGTGTCTAAGAAAGTTGTGGAAAAAAAATCATGTCCCTTGCAGCAACACAGATGCAGCTGGAGGTCATTATCCTAAGTGAATTAGTGCAGGAACAGAAAACCAGATGTTGCGTGTTATCACTTATAAGTGGGAACTAAACACTGGGTCACATGGACATAAAGATGGGAACGGTAGACACTGAGGACTACAGAAGGGAGAAGGGAGGGAGCAGGGGAAAAGACTGAAAAACTAGCTCCTGGGTACTTTGCTCACTACCTGGGTGACAGGTTCCATTAAACCCCAAACCTCAGCATCACTTGATACACCCTTGTCACAAATGTGCACATGTACCCCCTGAATCTACTACTTGACTATGTTGTCTTGGAACCTGGAGCTAGGTCCTGCAAAAAAAACTTGGGACTATAAAGATGCAGTCCTGAACTCTAAGAGATTATATTCTAAAATAAAATGTCTTAGACCTCTGAGGATGTAGGGGTATTTATGAATATTAATGTTTTCCTATTGGTACGTGAGAAATATTTTCTAGCAGAACAACTACAAAAAAAATGCAAGCCTCCCTCACATTTTGGTTTTAAACCTTCAGAGACTACATTTATTATCTTGAACAGAATGTAATTTTGAAGTCATATTGGCAAATTGTCAAGTTATCTGTGGGTACAAATTATAAAATATTGGATATAAAGCCAGACCAGACCCAGTGGCTCTGGCCGAGCATGGTGGCTCACACCTGTAATCCCAGCACTTTGGGAGGCCAAGGCGGGTGGATCACTTGAGGTCAGGAGTTCAAGGTCAACCTGGCGAACATGGGGAAACCCCGTCTCTACTAAAAATACAAAAATTAGCCAGGCATGGTGGTGCTCTCTTGTAATCCCAGCTACTTAGGAGGCTGAGGCTGGAGAATCGCTTGAACCTGGGAGGCGGAGGTTGCAGTGAGTCCAGATAGTGCCAGTGCACTCTAGCCTGGGTGGCAGGGGAATATACCATCTCAAAAACAAAACACAACACAACACATGAGTTTTCATTGACGATTTTTTTCTTTCCAGACTTGAACTGGCTCTTGGGGGCCCACATGGAGTAGAGGGTGACTTTCTGTAGGTGACTTCCAACCTCTCTAGAGCAGGGAGTAACACATCACATGTGGGTTACTTCAAGATCCTAGCTGCTTCTGCTCCTAGGATCTGACAGCTGTTTGGGACAGGGACACTTTTTGCTGTTATTGATCTCTAAACTCTTAGACTGTAAGAGCTAGAAGTGACCTTTAAGGTCATTTAATCCAACTGTTCCTTTTATACTTAAAGCAAGTCTTTTAACATCCTTGCCAAGGGCTCCAGCAATTTTGGTCAAACACTTCTATCTAGTGTTTACACTTAGGAATAATCTTAGGTGAGAACAAAGATCCCGATTCCATTTACTGAGGAAGGCTTTTGTGCAGGAGGTAAGTTTTGGTGTGGTTAATGTATTCAATTTAAATGTAATTCAGTTCAATTAAAAAAGATGAAAAGGAAACTTGACTAATGCTTTTTTTATGTCAAATGAAACAATATTGTGGATGAATAATCAAGAATATTTCTTTGGAATACAGATAAATGGTAAACACTAATCCTAAATATCCATCATATTTGCCATCATAATTTAAAAAATCCGAAATGCCAGACCACAATAGCAAAATACTTAATAGTGCTGCCAACCCCAGTAAGCCATCATGCCTTGTTTCCACCAACACAAACAGATTTTATGGCCCAGTCTTTACATGAATCACTCTGTGAAAATGATAGCAAATGTAATAACCCCAGACAGCTGCAATTATCTAAATGTCTCCCTATTAGCCATTTGAATGGCTGAAGCCTTATAATCAAATTAGAGTGAATGCTAATTGAAATCTAATAGAGCTTACATCCATGTGATTAGATATCAGAATTTGATTCCAATATTGTTAAATTACAGACAGGGCCCATCAAGTCACACTAAAATGCGGTAACCTCAATGACAAAAGGAGATGGATTCTTTCAATAAAGAGATCAAGCTGGAACCGGTTTGTATGGTGTTATCGCCACCTCCTGGGACTTAGTGGAACTGCAGAGACAATTTTTCCTTGGACGCGGGCACTATTTTCTTTTCCCTTTTCCCCTTTCCTTTCCTTTTCCTTTCCTTTCCCTTCCTTTTCCTTTCCTTTCCTTTTCCTTTCCTTTCCCCTCCCTTCCCCTCCCTTGCCCTCCCCTCTCCTTTTTCCTTTCCTTTCCTTTTTTGACTGAGTCTCGCTCTGTTGCCAGACTGGAGTGCAGTGGCGCGACCTCAGCTCACTGCAACCTCCGCCTCCCTGGTTCAAGCGATTCTCCTGCCTCAGCCTACTGAGTAGCTGGGACTCCAGGCGCCTGCCACCACACCTGGCTAATTTTTGTATTTTTAGTAGAGATGGGGTTTTACCATGTTGGCCAGGATGGTCTCCATCTCCTGACCTCGTGATCCACCCGCCTTGGCCTCCCAAAATGCTGGGATTATAGGTGTGAGCCACTGCGCCCAGCCTTTTCTTTCTTTTTGAGATAGAGTATCCTTCTGTTGCCCAGGCTGGAGTGCACTGGTGTGATCACAGGTCATTGCAGCCTCAACCTCCTGAGCTCAAGCAATCCTGCCATCTCAGCCTCATGAGTATCTGGGACTGCAGGTGTGTGCAACTACACCCAGCTAATTTTTGCGTTTTTCATAGAGACAGGGTCTCACTATGTTGCACAGGCTGGTCTCAAACTCCTGGACACAAGCGATCCATCTACCTTGGCCTTCCAAAGTGCTGGGATTACAGGCGTGAGCTACTGCACCTGGCCTACATAGAAATTTAAATATTTGCATATTGGATTTGGCCCAAAATTAGCCTATTTATTTATTTATTTAGTTTTTTGAGATGGAGACTCACTCTGTCACCCAAGCTGGAGTGCAGTGGTATGATCTCCACTCACTTCCACCTCTGCCTCCTGGGTTCAATCGATTCTCCTGCCTCAGCCTCCTGAGTAGCTGGGACTACAGGCACACGCCACCATGCTCCGCTAATTTTTGTATTTTTAGTAGAGACGAGGTTTTACCATGTTGGCCAGGATAGTCTTGATCTCACAGCCTTGTGATCTACCCGCCTTGGCCTCCCAAAGTGCTGAAATTACAGGCGTGAGCCACCGTGGCCAGCCAGCCTGATTTTTTAAAATTATAATTTCCTTTTTTACATTTTTTTATTTCAATAGTTTTTGGGGTACAGGAGGCTTTTGGTTACATGGATAAGTTCTTTGGTGGTGATTTCTGAGGTTTTAGTGCACCTGTCACCTGAGCAGTGTACACTGTACCCAATATGCAGTCTTCCATCCTTCATTGGCCTCCCAGCCTTCCCCTACAAGTCCCTAAAGTTCATTGCATCATTCTTGTGCCTTTGTGCCCTCATAGTTTAGCTCATACTTATAAGTGAGAACATAAATTATAATTTTCTTTACTCCAGTGTGTATTCCTGAACCATGCTGAATTGTTAATAAGGCAAGAATATAAACATATAAATGAAAAAGTTTGAATAAAACTTATAGGAAAAGCAAAGAAATATGATTTGAAACATTTAGCAAGGGTTAAATACATCTGAAGTGATAAAAAGCTTACTTCTATGCCAGCATTATGGCTAGTGACAGGCAGAACAATGCTGTCCCCCCGCCCCACTGCCTGCCCCCAGATAGACGTCTTAGTCCTAATTCTTAGAATTTGTGATTATGTTAGGTTATATGGCAAAAGGGAATTTAGGCTGCAGATAGAATTAAGGATGTTAATCAGATGACCTTGAGATAGGGAGATTAGCCTGTCTTATCCAAGTGGGCCCAGTGTAACCATAAGAGTACTTATAAACAGAGGAGGAAGGCAGAAAAGAAACAGGGAAATGGCAATGTGAAAAAGACATGGCCTGATGTTGCTGGCTTTGAAGGTGGAGGGATGAGGCCACAAGCCAAGCGATGCTGGAAAAAGATCAGGAAATCGAGTCTTCTCTAGAGCCCCAGAAGGAGCACAGTTCTGCTGCTCCCTTGATTTCAGCCCAGTGAGATTCATTTTGGACTTCTGACCTTCAGAATTGTTACATAATACATTCATATTGTTTAAGCCACTAAATTTGTAGTAATTTGTTATGGCAGCAATGGGAAAACTTATACATGGATTGACAGAAGGGAAGCTGAAAGTGAAGAGGCAAGTAAAGATCAAGGCACTGTTACATATGGGCAAAGCAGTAGACATGGAATCAGAAATTCCTTGCTCTGCCAGTTACTGTTAGTACCTCTGTAACTTAGATAAGTTGCTTAACCTCTTTGTGTCTCAATACTTTTATCTGTATAAAGGGCTGATACTTCCTCAGATGGCTGTTGTGAGGAGGAAATGAGTCGATGTGAACCCTTACCACAGAGCCTTTGGAGAGCCCTAACACATGTGCACTGCTGTTGCTGCTGCCACTTACTATCACTATGACTGCCACAGGGTTAATGGTGGTTTTTTGTTGTTGTTTAATAAGTAGGTGTTTATTTACAAAATTATGTGTACCATATATACATAATTCAGACAAAATTCACAAGTGAAGGATTACAGATTAAAATTACATTAGATTTTTGCATATAACAAGGTTTTATTTAGCACATTCAATTAAACCCATGCCTCTGTAATCACATTGCATTTTTGGTGGTTCCTGCACAGTAGATGACAGGCCTTGGCTTACAGAAGTGAAAACAGACTATCTCAGTGTAAGCAATTATTCTTAAAACTTTGATTGACAACTTTGGCTCTAGGTTAGTAAAATTAAATTTGCTTATTAATCATGACTATTGGGTACCAATTTAGGGTGTCACTCTTTTATTAAGTTTTTGGAATGGGTCAGAATATGCAGAACTACACAATATTAAACATGGTGCTAGGCCAAGTGTGGTGGCTCACATCTGTAATCCCATCACTTTGGGAGGCCGAGGTGGGAGGATCACTTGAGGCCAGGAGTTCAAGACCAGTCTGGCAAACATGGTGAAACCCTGTCTGTACTAAAAATACAAAAATTAGCTGGGTGTTGTGGAGGACACCTATATTCCCAGCTACTCAGGAGGCTGAGACAGGAGAATTGCTTGATGCTGGAAGGCTGAGGCAGCAGTGAGACGATACTGTGCCACTGCATTTCAGCCTGGGAAACAGAGTGAGACTCTGTCTCAAAAAAAAAAAAAAAAAAAATGGTGCTAGTGTTTGCAATTGAGAATCTTCTCAATGCAAATTTTTTAGTTGATAGTTCTAATTAAAAGTGTCAGTTTTCATATTCTATATATAATTCCTATAATTATACATCATTTAAACTTTTTATTTTGAAAAAAATTTATGTTCATAAGAGGTTGCAAAATAGTATAGAGAGTTCCCTATATCCTTCACCCATCTTTCTTCAGTGCTAATATTATCAAACCCGGCAAAATGATGCTGGTACAATGTTAATCATAACTACAGATCTTATTCAGATTTCACAGTTCTTACATAACTTTTTTTCAGTATACAAGTTCTATGAAATTCTATCTCATATATAGGGTTGTGTAACCACTACCATGATCAGGATACAGAATTGTGCTATCATCACAAATAAACTCCTTGTATTACCCCTCATAGTCACACTGTCCCCTGTCCCTAAGCCCTGGCACTGACTGATCCATTTGCCATCATTATAATATTGTCATTTTGAGAATGTTATATAAATGGAATTATATAATATTTCAACTTTTGAGATTGGCTTTTTTCACTCAGTGTAATGCCTTTGAAATCTATCCACGTTGCTATATGTTTTAATAGTTTGTTCCTTCTTATTAATGAGTAGTGCACCATTATATGGGGGTACCAGTTTATCCATTCAACTGTTGAAGAATAATTGTTTACAGTTTTGGGCTCTTACAAATGAAACTGCTATAAATATTCATGTACAGGTTTTTGTGTGAACATAAGCTCTTTTCTTTTCTGAGACGGAGTCTTGCTCTGTTGCCCAGGCTGGCGTGCCGTGGTGCCATCTTGGCTCTCTGCTACCTCCGCCTCCCAGGTTCAAGCAATTCTCTGCCTCAGCCTCCTGAGTAGCTGGGATTGCAGGAGTCTGCCACCATGCCTGTCTAATTTTTTTGTATTTTTAGTAGAGACATGGTTTCACCATCTTGGTCAGGCTGGTCTTGAACTCCTGACCTGGTGATCCACCCACCTTGGCTCCCAAAGTGCTGAAATTATAGGCCTGAGCCACTGCGCCCAGCCCATAAACTTCATTTCTTTAGATAAAAGCCCAGTTTTGTAAGGTTTTAGGAGTTAAGATCATTGGTGTTAAAATACTTTGTAAATGGCAATGCTTACTTCAGATTTAAGGTGGGTTACTCTGAGATATATTAAGAATGATAAATAGTGACAAAAGGCTGAAACATTTGGGGAGAATACGTGGTAAGAGTTGGTAGCAAAGGGAACCCAGTTTTGAGTGTTTTACTTTGTAGAAAATAAAATGCTGTTAATGGAAAATGTGAGACTTAAGGGCAGCCTTTTATACAGTGGAAATGTGGGATTGAACTAAAAACAAAAGACTGAAATATCTTGGTACATTGGCAGTGCACCAGCTGCTGAAGGATGTACACAATTAGTGGAGAGAATATTAATAGGAAGAAAGATGAACAGAGACAGAAAGGCAGATTCATTCATTCATCTAGCAAATATTTATTGGGCCCCTACCTAGTGGCCATGCATTGTTGTTGAACCTAGACACACCCAGGAACAAGTCTCTTGGGTTATGAAGCTTATATTCTAGATAGAGTGAAAGACAGTAAACAAGGTAATATATAAGATAATGTCAGATAGTGATAAATAGTATGTACAAATATAAAATAGGGAAAGGAACTGGAGAGAGATTGGAGATGCTATTTTAGACTATATCGTCAGGAAGGCCTCCGTGTGGAGGTGATAGTTTTAGAAGTTTCTGGGGAGCTGAGATCATAGGAAGATAAGAATTGAGCCAAGACTTGGTTCACAGGAAGTTGTTGGAAGACAACATAGGAAATTATGACATCTGAACATAAACAAGACCAAATGCACAAAATGTAAGGACAAATATTAAAGTACATTAAGATGCAAATTTCTCTATGACAACAGTTACCTAAAAAAAAAGTTAAGCTGTAGACTTTGGTGCTTTTTTTTTTTTTTGAGATGGAGTTTTGCTCATGTTGCCCAGGCTGGAGCATAATAGCGCAATCACTGCAACCTCTGCCTCCCGGGTTCAAGCGATTCTCCTGCCTCAACCTCCTGAGTGAGTAGGTGGGATCATAGGCATGTGCCAGCATGCCCAGCTAATTTTGTATTTTTAGTAGAGACGGGGTTTCATTGTGTTGGCCAAGCTGGTCTCAAACTCCTGACCTCAGGTGATCCACCTGCCTTGGCCTCCCAAAGTGTGGGGATTATAGGCTTGAGCCAATGTGCCAGGCCAAGACTTTGAAATGATATTTAGGAGTGTAAATTAGCACAGTCAATTTCAAGACAATTTGTTATATACATTCATAGGAAGAAGGAAATTTTTGTTTTTGGGGGTCAGGGACCAAGTCATTATCAGGGTATGTTGCAATTCTTTTACTTTATATAACTGTGTCTTTCTGTGTTCTACAGAAAAACAGCTTGAAAATGGGGTACTATGCAAATGTCAGTATTGTTATTATTGATGATTTTGTGACTCCTACTGTGCCTTTCATGCACTATGATGATAAAATATATCCATTCTCTAAAGAAAGGCACTACGGCTGCAGTGAACCATGGTCATGCCACTTCACTCCCGCCTGGGCAACAGAGAAAGACCCTGTCCCAAATAAAGCAAAACAAAACAAAAACAAAACACTATCCTTATCCTTTTTATTTTCTTTTGTCAATATAGGCAGATAATAATGTTCAAGTTTTCTTGGAAGATCGGGGAAAAAAAATAGTGAAATAGATCATCTTCATTCCTGCATTATTTGTGTGCAGAGAGGGATGTTCCCATTCTACCATCCTCTGCAGCTTTTCTCTAGACAGGATGGATGATCCCACATTTCTACTAACTCTCTCTCTTTTCCAGGGTAGGAGGGTAAGGCAGGGCATTGGAAAGGGGTGAGCTTTAGGTCAGTTTTAATAAAACACAGTATTATAGATACAATGGAAGCCCCTTTCGAAGCTCTTTGCAATCTCAATTCCCTTACTCCTTTGCCAATATGTATTCTTCCTATATTTTCATACTTTTGGTACATATGAATGTATCTGTAAATAATGGATATAATAGGCCGGGCGCGGTGGCTCAAGCCTGTAATCCCAGCACTTTGGGAGGCCGAGACGGGCGGATCACGAGGTCAGGAGATCGAGACCATCCTGGCTAACACGGTGAAACCCCGTCTCTACTAAAACTACAAAAAACTAGCCGGGCGACGTGGCGGCGCCTGTAGTCCCAGCTCCCGGGAGGCTGAGACAGGAGAATGGCGTGAACCCGGGAGGCGGAGCTTGCAGTGAGCTGAGATCCGGCCACAGCACTCCAGCCTGGGTGACAGAGCGAGACTCCGTCTCAAAAAAAAAAAAAAAAAAAAAAAATGGATATAATACTATTATTACATCTTACATAAATGGCATCTTAAATGTATCCTTTTGCAAATTACTTTTCCGCTCACCATTATGATTTGAGATTTACTCATATGGATTCATGTTGTTCATTCACATAACTTCATTGCTATATTCTACATTTATTCATCCATTTCCTTACCGGTGATAGACAATACTATGGCGAACATTTTTTGTGTGTGTCCCCTTAGGCACATATATGATGGTTTCTTCAGGGCAGTGATACTCAAAGTGTGGTGCATGAACCAGCAGCATCAGTATGACCTGGAAGTTGTTAGAAATGTAAATTCTTGGGCTTTAACCCAGGCTTACAAAATCAGAAACTGGGGTGGGGTGGGGTGGGGCCTAACAAACTATTTTAATAAGTTCTCCAGTGATTATGATGCACACTAAAGTTTGAGAATTACTGTTCTTGCTATAATTTTACAAAATTGCTGGGTTATAGGATATGTGTATTTACACATTTATGAGATTTAGACAAATTGTCTTTAAAGTGATTGTGCTAATTTACACTCTTTTTTTAAAAAAAACTTCAGTAATGTTTTTGTTACTTTAATACATTGAATATTAATTTATTAAGCTGAAGTAACATCTCATCTGTCCACGCAGGCAGCCCTTGAAGACATTTTATTTTATTTTATTATTATTTTTTTTAAGATGAAGTCTCGCTCTGTCGCCCAGGCTGGAGTGCAGTGGTGCAATCTCAGCTCACTGCAGCCTCCACCTCCCGGGCTCACGCCATTCTCCTGCCTCAGCCTCCCGAGTAGCTGGGACTACAGGCGCCCGCCACCATGCCCGGCTAATTTTTTTCTGTTTTTAGTAGAGACGGGGTTTCACCGTGTTAGCCAGGATGGTCTGGATCTCCTGACCTCGTAATTCGCCCGCCTCGGCCTCCCAAAGTGCTGGGATTACAGGCGTGAGCCACTGCGCCCGGCCAATTTACAATCTTAAATATAATTTCTGGGCCGGGCGCGGTGGCTCAAGCCTGTAATCCCAGCACTTTGGGAGGCTGAGACGGGCGGATNNC
>NW_016803909.1:353590-393581 GCF_001698545.2 Rhinopithecus bieti
ACACACACACACACACACACATGTAATTTCTGTCTATAGATTTTAACTTTTTAAAAAAGTGGTGGGGAAATGGCGGCTTCAGGAGACAGAGGGACTTTGGGCGGCGGAGGCAGCATGGAGGAAGCATTTATGACCTTCTACAGTGAGGAATAAAGACAGCATATAGCATAGAGGATATTCATTACAACTAGCATTCCAATTCTAACAGTCACACCAAGGATGTTTTCCTGGGACTGTCTGGTGCTTGTTCTCCCTGGCATTATCTTCAGGTGAAACAAATAGAGAAGAAAGACTTGGTTCTAACATCCAAAAATCAGACTGAAAGACTGACCCGTCCTAGTTCCTCTTACTTCAATTTGAACCCATTTGAGGTTCTTCAGATAGATCGTGATGTTACAGATGAAGAAATAAAAACGAGCTTTAGGCAGTTATCCATCTTGGTGTAGCCTGACAAAAATCAAGATGATGCTGACAGAGCACAAAAGGCTTTTGAAGCTGTGGACAAAGCTTACAAGTTGCTACTGGATCAGGAGCAAAAGAAGAGGGCCCTGAATGTAATTCAGGCAGGAAAAGAATACGTGGAACACACTGTGAAAGAGTGAGAAAAACAATTAAAGAAGGAAGGAAAACCTACGATTGTAGAGGAGGGTGATCCTGAGCTGTTCAAACAAGCCATATATAAACAGACAATGAAACTCTTTGCTCAGCTGGAAATTAAAAGGAAAAAGAGAAGCCAAAGAGATGCATGAAAGGAAACGACAAAGGGAAGAAGAGACTGAAGCTCAAGAAAAAGCCAAACGAGAAAGAGAGTGGCAGAAAAACTTTGAGGAAAGTCGAGATGGTCGTGTGGACAGCTGGCGAAACTTCCAAGCCAATACAAAGGGGAAGAAAGAGAAGAAAAATCGGACCTTCCTGAGACCACCGAAAGTAAAAATGGAGCAGCGTGAGTGAGTACCCAGGGTCCCAGGCACAGAACCTTCCCCCTGCTATCTCCCTTCCTGCTTTGAAGGACTCATTCTCTCTTCCCACTGCCACCTCTGCATAGAGTAGTATTTGCTTTTTAGTCCATTTCGTTTTCAATACAATTTAATATCGATTGGAGTAATTCTTTTGTACACTGAAATGAGGGGATTTGTTTAAAAGAAGACCTTCCACTCTCCCTGCCCCTAGAACAACCAGGATTGGAAGGTGCCACCATTGGTGCTGCCTTCTCTTCCCACAGCCTGTAACTCAATGTTTTGTACTTCAGTGAATTGTGCTGGTTAGAAACTTCGTGGATAGTTTGTGGAAATCATCCAATTAAACATATTACTGAAAATGGTGTTGCTGCGACTTCAGAGACAGGCCTGGAAGGGGCATTTTGGAAGCCCCTTGGCTTCAGTTGCTCACTTCTGGGTGTGCTCCCTTCGAAGGCCCAGATAAGACAGGGAACACCTGTGGGCACACAGAGCAGGCATCTGATGCCCGGATGCTCTGTGGTGTTTGGCATGTGCCCCCATCTACTGACCAATCAGCATGGCATGAGGCCCCCGCCATCCAAATCTTTCACTTTCCAAAGAGCTAGCTGTCTTCCACCCAGTACCACGGTGTCCTAGCCTGTCTGTATTTGTTAGTGGTAATATTCTTTATGTATAATAAATTTTTATAACCACCCCCACAAAAAAGTGGTAACTATTGTCATAGAGAAGCTTTACTTTTTGTTGTTTTTTAAATAATTTCAGCTTTTATTTTAGATTCAGGGAGTGCATGTGCAGGTTTGTTACATGCATACATTGCTTGATGTCAAGGTGTGGAGTACAAATGATCTTGTCACCCTGGATAGTGAGTATAGTAGCCAGTAGGTAGTTTTTCAATTCTTGCCCCATTCCCTCCTGCTGGTCAAGTAGTCCCCATATCTATTGTTTCCATCTTCATTTCCATGAGTTCCTAATGTTTAACTCCCACTTATAAGTGAGAACATGCTATATTTGGTTTTCTGTTCCTGTGTTGATTCGGAGAAGATTTACTTTTTTTTTTTGAGGTGGAGTCTCGCTCTGTCACCAGGCTAGAGTGCAGGGGTTTGATCTTGGCTCACTGCAACCTCCACCTCCAGGGTTCAAGTGATTCTCCTGACTCAGCCTCCCAAGTAGCTGGGACTACAGGTGCCTGCCACCATGCCTGGCTAATTTTTGTATTTTTAGTAGAGACAGGGTTTCACCATGTTGGCCAGGATGGTCTAGATGTCTTGACCTCATGATCCACCTGCCTCGACCTCCCAAAGTGCTGGGATTACTGGTGTGAGCCACCACGCCCGGCAGGAGCTTTACATTTTAATGTAGTTTAATTTAGTACGTTTTATGCCTTTCATCTTGATTGTGTCCAGATGTCATAGAGAATCTTCTAAATTGTCTTCTAATTACTTTAAATTTTCATTTTTCCCAGTTAGGTCTTTAAACATCTAAAAATTAATCCAAGTATAGTAGTGCTTTTTTCTGACCCAGGCTTGCTAAAGAGACAGGGCTTTTGACAACTTTAAAGAACCTGGATGATCTCCTAAAAGATAAATTCGAACAGTGTCATTTTAGGCGCAGATTTGTTGTTGGGGGTGCGGTGTGAGGGTGGTGATGGGTAATATGTACATGGTAACAACAACAACAAAAAAATTCAAGCCTCTTGCCATGTGGCCTGTTGTCCCAGCTACTTGGTGTGGGGTGGGAGGGTGGGGGCTGAGGCAGGAGGATTGCTTAAGGCCAGGAGTTTGAGCCTTGGAATAACCACTGCATTCGGCCTGGGCAACATGAGACCCTTTCTCCCAAACCAAAACAATCAAACATCCAACAGGTTTACAATAATGAAAAACAGATTTATTTTAAGATTAATAGGAGAGAAGTTGGTACTGTGTTTTCTACAGTTTTTTTTTTATTTATAGTGTTGGGGATTTTGTGACTTTTTATTGATTGACTGATTCAGACAGGCTTTGTCACCCAGACTGGAGTGCAGTGGCTCAATCATGGCTTAATGCAGCCTTAACCTCACTTTTTGTAGAAACTGGGTTTCACTATGTTACCCAGGCTGGTCTTGAACTCCTGGGCTCGAGTGATCCACTCGCCTTGGCCTCCCAAAGCACTGGAATTACAGGCGTGAGCTGCCGAACCTGGCCCCTTGTGACCTTCTCTATTTTAGTGCATCACAGATGCCATTACATATGGGTCCCATTCAACACGCAGGCTATTAAAATTGCACTATTTGAAAATACATTGCTTGCAGATGTGGGATTCTTAGTACAAATTCCAAGAAAATAGGGCTTGGGGGGTAATTTGTAGTTTACTGGGAAAGAGCCTTCCAGCATTTTCAGCCGATCCCAGACAACTCCCCATTCTAGTCTTGTGGCTGGAACAATGCTGAGAACATAGTAAGTGCTTTGTAAGTGTTGATTCACTGATAGATTATAGAAGGTGCTGAACTATAGATTATAGAAGGTACTGAACTACCCAAACTTTTGACTTTGACATCTACCTAGAAGTGCTTGTCCTGCAGAGGAAAGCTGAGATCCTGGCATTAACTTATACTGTAGAGCAACAATTTATCAAGTCTGCCCACCTGCTATTTTAAGTATTTAAAAATTGCAACAAACATGGTGCTTTGGAATGATTTATTAATGTACAATTCGTGCATTAATATTGTTAGGCATAGATTTTAGTTCGATACACTTTGCGTTAAGGTTAGTTCAAAGAGTATTTTTGTGAACTTACTGTGTGCTTCACTGACCTCTGAGGGCACAATGATGAGTGTAACACAGTCTCTGCTTTAACTTAATCAGGATGATGCTCCCTCTCTGTATGATAAATATGGAAAACAAGGCCTATCTAATCTTAGTCCATATTTGTCTGGCAAAATTCTTACCTTAGATTTTAAAAAACCCCACAAAGTCTGTAATCATATGTCTAACCCCAAAACAGTATTCCCAGTAGGCCTTACGGAATTGGGTAAAGGATTCAACAATAAGGGAAGCAATGTTTCAGAGGGCAGAAGTGAGGTGCATGTTGGTTTATGGAACATGAAGGAAATTGTAGGAAGCAGTTATTAATCTAACTACACCATTCCACATACAAAGCCTGGAAGGAGTCTCCCTGACTAGGGAGTGGTGTCGCAAGGCTCCCCCATCTACTGGTAAGTTAAATGTGCTTGTGAAGGGTGTCTATTGCCTTCCTTCTTCTCTAGTGTGCACCGGCACCCTTCCACCCACCACTCAGTTCTCCTTGTACTTTTGTTTTGCTTTGCCTGGCTCAATTCAGGGCTTTGCAATATAATGTCTAGAGGTTTAGTTTTGTCACTGTTAGAATCAAATGAGCCTACAGGTTATTTGGTTTTAATTATCATTCACTGAAACAATCAATGTACAGGATTTAGTCATTCAAATGGTTACTGGAGGGACATTTAGGTAATTGCAACTGTTGAATGTTCTCTCTTCTGCTAATTGTTTTTATTGAACACGATTTATATCTAGGTATTAAAGAGAAGTTGTTGTAGCTGTGATTATCACAGGCCAACATTTTGGAAGGAACTGGTGGGAAGGAGATCTGGGCCCTAAGCTTGGCCCTGCTTTTCACTCTTTTATTTTAATTTTATTTTTTTGAGACGAAGTCTTACTCTGTTGCCCATGCTGGAGTGCAGTGGTGCAATCTTGGTTCACTGCAACCTCCGCCTCCCGGGTTCAAGTGTTTCTCCTGCCTCAGCCTCCTGAGTAGCTGGGATTACAGGTGCCGACCACCACACCTGGCTAATTTTTTTTTTTTTTTTTTTAATTTTTAGTAGAGATGGGGTTTCACCATGTTGGCCAGGCTGGTCTCAAACTCCCGACTTCAAGTGATCTGCTCGCCTCGGTCTCCCAAAGTGCTGAAATTACAGGCGTGAGCCACCACACCCGGCCTTCACTCTTTTATAAATGCCTCACTTCTAGGTTTTCAAAATGTCATGTCAGTATACAGTCTAGTGTCTGTCCTCACAAACATGTACATTTGGCCATGTCTCTGTGCTTAGTTGCCATAACAGACACTTTTAAGATTACATAAAATAATATGCACTGCCCTAAATGGAATTTTCTGAGTGTAGCATTTTGATTGGCTTTTCAATTTCTTATGTAAGCCCCTAAGGTTACTAACCATTCTATTTAGTACTCCTCAGGATGAAAAAAATTTTGTCTTCCCACCTGGTTTCAGTGAATGAGGCCTGCAAATTTAACTGACTAAAGACAGATTAACAGGAAAAAAGGCATGATTTTTACTGATATTAATACTTTTAAATGCATGGAAGCTTCACAGAGATGATGTGAAAACTCAAAGATGTGCTCAGAACCTGAATTTTTTTTTTTTTTTTTTGAGATGGAGTTTCACTCTGTCGCCCAGGCTGGAGTGCAATGGCATAGTCTCAGCTCACTGCAGCCTCTGCCTCCCAGTTTCAAGTGATTCTCCTGTCTTGGTCTCCTGAGTAGCTTGGACTACAGGCATGTGCCACCATGCCCCACTAAGTTTTGTATTTATTTTTTAGTAGCATCGGGGTTTCGCCATGTCGGCCAGGCTGGTCTTGAACTCCTGACTTCAAGTAATCCACCCCCCTCAGCCTCCCATAGCGCTGGGTTACAGGTGTGAGCCACTGCACCTGGCCAGAACCTGGAGTTTGTATACCCTTCTTGACAAAAAAAAAGATGGGTTTGGGCTTCAAGGGACAAATATTGTGGGAAGTGACTAGGAAATATATGGAGGAAACTAATGGAAGATAAAGGTTATTTTAGTAGGGCTTGTTTATGAGGAGTCGTCTTGTTGTAACATCTCTGGTGATGAGTCATTCTCATTTTCCTGGCATAGAGGGGTACCTTCCTCAAAGGAAAATGTATGCCCTGTTTTTAGGCAGATAAAGGGAGGGCAGATAACTTTTCCTGCATCAGTTACCTTCAGCTCAAAATAATCCTTATGCCAAAGTGGCATATTTTGAGCTGGCATATCCCGATCTCTTTCAGTACCATCTCCCCATTTTTAGAAAGAAAGAAATGGAAGTATAGAAAGATTAAAGGATTTGGCTCTATTCACATGGCAAATTAGTGGTTTAGCTGGGACCAGAATCCCAATCTTCTGATCCTGAGTCTTATAGTTACTTTTATTCTCTGAAGGTCAGGACCCAGCAGATGCTTTGGTTGGCAACAGAAGCATAATTCAGGGTACACAGACTTTAGTAACCAATATCTCCTAGACAAATGAGTGTTTACATTTTCAGTCTCAATGAAGGTTAAATTTTAGCACCTAACTACTGAAGAAGGGTTTGTACATGTTCTCCTTTTTCTTTATTAAGGAAGTGTACACACAGAAAAAACCTTTACAATCCCATGATTCTGAAATAATGCATTTCCCACTGAAATAGTTATTTTGAGTTATCTTTGAAAGGAATTTTTTACTGGCTCAGTTATTTGTTCTCAGATAATTAGACCTCTTTCTCTACTTTTCAAGTCATTTAGTATCTTTTTTTCTGGATATGAAAGTTCTAAGTGCTCTGTTTATTAAAATTTCAAACATTACAGATATATACAACATGGTTATTAACAATATACTATGTCTATCACCCTCAGAGATAATCACTACCAATTACTTAATGTGTTTCTCTCTAGGTTTTTTTCTATGTACATACTAAAAAATATGGTTTTTTTTTTCACACAAAAATGGGATCATGTTATTCATACAGTTCTTTAAAAATTGAAGTAAAATCTATACAACATAAAATTTATCATTTTAGCCATTTTAAACTGTACAATTCAGCGGCTTTTAGTATAGCCACAATGTTGTGCAGCCAATTACCACTATTTAATTCCAGAATATTTTTGTCACCCCATAAACACCACCATACCCTATTCATACAGCTTTGCATCTTACTTTCTTACTTAATGCATCCTTCTATGTTAAGCTATGTCACATTCTATTTCATAGCTCTATGGTATTTCATTATAAGCACCATAGTTATTTAAACAACTGCAATTAATTGACAATTGGCTTATTCTGTTTTTTTTTTCTAGAGATGGGGTTTGTCCATGTCGCCCATGTCACCCAGGCTGGTCTTGACTCAAGGAATCCACTTGCCTTGTCCTCCCAAAGTGCTGAGATTACAAGTGTGAGCCACTGTGCTTGGCCTATTCTAGGTTTTTAAAATATTATAAACAGGCTGGGTGCAGGGGCTCACGCCTGTAATCTTAACACTTTGGGAGGCTGAGGCGAGTGGATCACCTGAGGTCAGGGCTTCAAGACCAGCCTGGCCAACATGGTGAAACCCTGTCTCTACTAAAAATATAAAAATTAGCCAGGTGTGGTAGCAGGTGTCTGTAATCTCAGCTACTTAGGAGGTTGAGGCAGGAGAACTGCTCGAACCCAGGAGGTGGAGGTTGCAGTGAGCTGAAACTGCGCTACTGCACTCCAGCCTGGGTGACAGAGTGAGACTCTGTCTCAAAAATAAATAAATAAATAAATAAGCAATCTATACTAAATGTCGAACATTTGCACACTTTTGTGAGATAAATTATTAGAAATAAAAATGTTGAGTCAAAGGGCATGAACATTAAAATGCAATAAAATTGTTATGTTTCTCTCCAAAAAAGTTGTACTAATTAATAATCCCAGCGAGGGTATTTCTCCATTCGTGTTTTCCAATCCTCTTGTCAACCCTGAATATTATACATTAAACATTTTTTTCCAATCTGATAGTCAGAAATAATTACATTATTGTTTTAACTTTTGATTAATTATAAGGGAGGCTGAACATCTCTTAACGTTTCTAGCAATCTGTATTATGTGTGACTTACCTGTTCATGCTCTTTGCCCATAGTTCTACTGAGTTGTTTTCTTTTTCTTATTGATTTTTAGTTAATAAGAAATGTTTGTTTTGGAAGACTTTTTTAGTTCTCATTTTAAATCCACTTTATTCTTCCCTGCGCAGAAATGAATTTTCTTTGAGTCATTCTGTGTTAAGAGCTTCCAGGCCATTTAGCTAATGAAACCTTTTCCTGCTGAAGAGGGCTTGGCCTGTGATGGTCAAAAGGATACTAACACCCTATTTCCCTTTCCTTTAGAACTACCATCCTCCTTTTCTCTCACATTAATTGCTTTGTGTTTTCCCTGCTTGATGCATTTGACCTTAGGTTTTTCATGTAGTCCTTCCTTACTAATATCCAGCTTTTTTTGTTTGTTTTTTTGTCTTTTTTTTTTTTTTGAGACAGAGTCTCTCTCTGTCACCCAGGCTGGAGTGCAGTGGCATGATCTCGGCTCACTGCAACCTCTACCTCCTGGGTTCAAGCGATTCTCCAGCCTCAGCCTCCTGAGTAGCTGGGACTACAGGCGCACACCACTGCGTCTGGCTAACTTTTGTATTTTTAGTAGAGATGGTGTTTCACTGTGTTGGCCAGGCTGATCGCGAACTCCTGACCTCAGGTGATCCACCCGCCTCAGCCTCCCAAAGTGCTGGGATTACAGGCCTGAACCACTGTGCCAGGCCTTATCCAGCTGTATTATATCAGAAGAAAATGAATTCCTTTGGAATTTGGAAACATTGTATAAGAAAACCCCATTGCATTAATCTTGAAAATCCTTTCAAGATTTGTCCAATTTTTGTCTCAACCAGAGAGTATTCTCTGATTCAAAGTTTATTTTTGGCCAGGTGCAATGGCTTACGCCTATAATTCCAGCACTTTGGGAGGCTGAGGCAGGTGGATCACCTGAGTCAGGAGTTTGAGACCAGCCTGGCTGACATGGCAAAATCCTGTCTCTACCAAAAATATAAAAATTAGCCAGGCATGGTGGTGTGCACCTGTAGTCCCAGCTACTCTGGAGGCTGAAGCATGAGAATCACTTGAACCTGGGAGGCAGAGGTTGCAGTGAGTTGAGATCGCACCACTGCTCTCCAGCCTGGGCGACAGAGTGAGACCCTATCTCAAAAAAAAAAAAAAAGTTTATTCTTTGGAGTCCATCTGTTCTAAATGCTTTTTGGACTTAGAGTGAAGCCTTCACCTCAAAGCCAATGACAGCCATTAATTCTTTGTCAGTGTCAGAATGCTTGCCTAAATTCCAGGTTAGCTGGTCATATGTAATTTTCCTGAGCTGCCTATAGTGGAAACCCTTTTCTACTTTTTGTTTTTTTTGAGACAGTATCTCGCTGTCACTGAGGCTGAGATGCAGTGGAGCTATCTCAGTTCAATTATAGGCATGAACCACTGTGCCCAGCCTCTACTTCTTTTTATAAACTATTTATTTATTTGTTTGTTTATTTAATTTAGTAGAGACAGGGTCTTGCTATGTTACCCAGGCTGGTTTTGAACTCCTGGCCTCAAGGGATTCTCCTGCCTCAGCCTCCCAAAGTGCCAGGACTATAGGCATGAACCACCAGGCTTGGCCCCTCCTCTCCTTCCTAATTCAAAGGACTATCCTGGGTTTCTGTGTGCTATCAGGTAATGCTTTGCCCCAGAAGCAGCAGCAGTGACCTCTAGATTGAGTTATTAATGAAGCCCTATGGGATCCTTTCCCAAAGAAGTGTTGGTATAAATGGGAGGTGTGTTCTATATGGGTCTCAGGGGAGCTGAAAACAAACAAAGAATGAAAAAAATGCTGCCACAGCTGCTACCACCTGTGAGTAATGTGAGGGTGAAGTGTTGACAACACACAGATTCCCCAGAGGAAGCTTGGGGTTGACAGAGTCACAATACTGCCATGCTTTTTTTCACCGTCTTAGCATGGATTTTCAAATTACACATTCACTTAAAGCTTAACCTGACCACTCGGGTGTGGGATTGGGTGGCTATGCAAGGCCCACAGCAGCTTTATTTTCTCCACTACCAAGCATCAGTGTGGGAAAAAAGCAGGCATTCTAGGTCCTTTTCAGTTACCAGGTGGCCAACGAACTTCATTCAGAGATGAGGCAAGCCAGTAAGGATTTTCCCTTCCATGCCTTCGACAATGTATAGAATGAAGTTTTGTTCTGTTTTCAAGAGAAAAAGCACAGTATTACTCAGCACCTTTCTGTACTAGCTTCCACTTCCAAAGGGAGAGACCAAGTACTCACTTAGTTGCTTCTTTCATATGGCTATAGTTATGCCACTGGTACCTTCAGAAACATTAGCTCCCACCTTTATGGCTTCCTGAATGTTGCTAAGGTCTTTAACTGGCATCATCAATTTCTCAGCATCTTACATTTTGTCATATAACTAACTTTTCCTCAATTATATACATTATACATATTGCTGGTAGGAAAATCTGGAAAAGTATAAAAGAATGAAAAGCAACTGCATTCTTCTTATCAGAGTAAACCACTTTTATTATCTTGATATATATCCTTCCATGTTGTATATACATATATAGTTGATTCTCATTGTCTTGGTAGTCAAGCTCTATAAAGGCATTGAGGACAATGAATTAGCAAATAGCCATTGTTCCTAGGGGAAGTATAGTTAGGTTCCTGTGAGCCTCTGGTCATAACATTTTCATCAACTGATCAATACATAACCTTGATTATTTGTGTATTTATGTTTAAAGACACTAATATATATTGTTGATTCATTAACATTGAACTTAAGTCTAACAGCACTATCACTCATTCCTGAATGAAACTTATCTTAACACAGGTATTTTCTCTGTAAAGCACATCGCAGACTCTTTAACTGAGAAATACTAGACAGTACTTCAGCACTGTGCTTGGGGGTAGTGTATTTATTTATTTTTTGAGGCAGGGTCTCACTGTCACCCACGCTGGAGTGCAGTGGCATGATCACAGCTCACTGCAGCCTCAACCTCCTGGCTCAAGAGATTCTCCCACTTCAGCCTCCCATGTAGCTACTACAGGGATGCACTACCATATCTGGCTAATTTTTCTTTTTCTTTTTTTTTTTTTAGTAGAGACGAGGTCTCACTATGTTGCCCAGGCTGGTCTCAAACTCCTGAGCTCAAGCAATCCTCTGGCCTTGGCCTCCCAAAATATTGGGATTATAGGTGTGAACCACTGTGCCTGGCTGGCTTTTTTTTTTTCTTTTGAGACAGAGTCTCACTCTGTTGCCCAGGCTGGAGTGCAACCTCGACCTCCTAGGTTCAAGTGATTCTCATGCCTCAGCCTCCTGAGAAGCTGAGATTACAAGTGTGCACCCCACACCTAGCTAATTTTTGTATCTTTAGTAGAGATGGGTTTCACCATGTTGGCCAGGCTGGTCTCGTCCTCCTGGCCTCAGGTGATCCACCTGCTTTGGCCTCCCAAAGCGCTGGGGTTACAGGCATGAGCCACTGTGCCTAGCCCTGGCCAGCATTTTAAACAGTGACATAATCCACAAAAAGCACAAAACTGTGAAATACATGGCACTAAATAAACCATGAAAAGGAGTATTTATTTATGCTATAAGAGCTGAAACAAGAAGGCAGAGTATTGCCTTGTTTGGCCTCAGCTGGGAATGGGCACATCAGGTGACGCAAAATTTTTGGCACTCTATGCAAGTCTGCAAATGACCACAAAAGTGCTGAAAGTATTGATTTTGGGGTCACAAATAAGTTTTAGTGGTTAGATGAATTTACAAATGCAGAATCTGTGAATAATGAGGAATAACTACACTGTAACATACTTTTCACTTACCAATAAATATATGATTTTTTTTTTTGAGACAGAGTCTCTCCTTGTTCCCCAGGCTGGAGTGCAGTGGCACAATCTTGGCTCACTGCATCCTCTGCCCTGCAAGGTTCAAGTGATTCTTGTGTATCAACCTCCCAAGTAACTGGGATTACAGGTGCCTGCCACCATGTCCAGCTAATTTTTATATTTTTAGTAGAGACAGGGTTTCACCATGTTGGCTAGGCTGGTCTCAAACTCCCGACTTCAAGTGATTCACCCACCTCGGCCTCCCAATGTGCTGGTATTACAGGCGTGGGCCACCGTGCCCAGCCCCACTATATGAATTTTAATGGCTCTATAGTAGTCCAAGATATGAATGTGCTATGATTTATTTAACAATTTTCCTAATCTTGAACATTACATTTGTTTTCAACTTTTTACCCTTTTACTGTCATCCTCAAATGTAGATCTTGTTCATATCTGTTATTTATTTGGATATATTCCTCCAAGATATGAATGTGCTATGATTTATTTAACAATTTTCCTGATCTTGAACATTACATTTGTTTTCAACTTTTTACCCTTTTACTGTCATCCTCAAATGTAGATCTTGTTCATATCTGTTATTTATTTGGATATATTCCTACAAGATAAATTTTGGTTCCAGTCATGTTTTTTCCTTTTTTTTTTTTTTTTTTCTGGAGACAGGGTCTCACTCTGTTACCCAGGCTGGAATGCAGTGGTGTGATCACAGCTTACTGCAACCTCTGCCTCCCAGGCTCAAGTGATCCTCCCGCCTCAGCCGCCTAAGTAGCTGGGATTACAGGTGTGCATCACCACGCTCAGCTAATTTTGGTATCTTTAGTAGAGACAGGATTTTGCTGTGTTGGCCAAGCTGGTCTCGAACTCCTGGGCTCAAGCAATCCTTCTGCCTCAGCCTCCCAAAGTGCTGGAGTTACAGGAGTGAGCCACTGTGCCCAGCCCAGTCTTTAAGTACAGAGTGTTAATATACAGTTATGTTTTGCATAATCTATATGTAGTCCATATTTTTATGTACAAGTGTACTAAAGGGTTATTTCAGCAGGTGTAGGTATCCAAATCCTGCACATTCCAGACATCTTCAGGAGTGGCCTCTGACCAACCCCTGGGAGATAACCTCTAAACCCTTGGAATATCCAGCCTGATAAGAATATCTTTTTGTGTTTTTCTTTTCTGAGACAAGGTCTTGCTCTGTTGCCCAGGCTGGAGTGCAGTAATGCCATCATGGCTCACTGCAGCCTTGACTTCCCAAGCTCAATCGATCCTCCTGCCTCAGCCTCCCAAGTAGCTGGAACTACAGGTGTGTACCACCATGCCTAATTTTTGTATTTTTTGTGGAGATGGGGTTTCACCAGGTTGCCCAGGCTGGTCTTGACTCCTGGGCTCAAGAAACCTGCTCATCTCAACCTCCCAAAGTGCTAGGATTATGGGCATGAACCACAGTGCCTGGCCAAGAATGTCTTTGTATAGTGACCATAGGCCATGTCAGATGATTTACACTTGTGTGATTCATGGTGAACACCTGTTCTTGTTTACCTAGGGCCCAGGACCATACTGTATCAGTTAGGCATCTGAGGACCTGGAGACTGAGTAGCTAAGGTCAGTCACATAGGTGCTCTGTGTAATTGACTGCCCTTTCCTCCCAAAAAAACCTTGGACATCAGGCTCAGATGAGTCTCCCTGGTTAACAATACTTTGTACATATTGTCACATTGTAGCTGGGAGAATTCAGATATGTGATCTGCTGGGAGAGTACAACTCAAAGCTTGCACTTGGTTTTTCCTGGACTCTGCTTTATGCACCTTTCTCCTTTGGTGATTTTAATCTCTATTTTTTTTCTGTAATAAGCCATAACCATTAGTATAACAGCTTTTCTGAGTTCTGTGGGTCATTACAATGAATCATTGAAGCTAAAGGTGGTTTTGAGGACCACCCCCCAAAGCAGTCTATTATATATTTATACATACATGTAGGATTATGTGCACCAAAACATATATAATATATTTTATGGGAGATTTAAGAGGTTTTCAAGGGTAATTGGCTGTATTATACTTGATTTTTGCCTTACATTCTATTTTTAGAAACCAATCCTTATCAGCTGTAATTCTGCTATTAAACATCTTTTAAATGCTTATTGGCCATTTGAATTTCTTCCTCTGTGAATTGTCTATTCACATTCTTTTTCTTGGCTGAGCCATTTTTGAATTTAGAAAAGAGTAAGCATATTCACATATACACAGAGGAAATCAAATTTTATTTCCCTGCTGGTACATACAGCTTGGGGTTTTCTATATGGTTAGCAATTTGCTTTGTCTAAATAATCCCTAAGATTTTTCACACCCTCAGGCATACCAACATTCTCCAATACCTAATTTTCTTGTGTCCAGCCTCTATTTTTAAGTCATGTCAATCTCTCTTAAGCCGTCTTTTTTTCTGGGCAAAACTTTCACTCACTGAATTTAGTTGATTTTCTTTTCTAATGTCTTTATACATCTTCCCTACATTGCCACCTTTCAAAATCAGACTTTCAGAATCTTCACATTTGATTAGTATAATAGTCTTCCCATGAATCTAGTAACTTCTACCCTTAAATCTATCCTGCAGATGCCAGCTTAACCTTTGTAAAGCATTGATTTATTGTACCACTTTCTTGCTCAAAATATTCCAAGATTCTCTTTAGTTTCCTTTATTATATATGGGAACCTTTGGGGCCAGACTTGGAGATCTGGATGTTTTGAGCTTTGCTCACTTGATTTTCTCATGCAATCAACTCCCAAGAGAAAGATACCGTCTCAGTCCATTTTCTATTGCTATAACTGAATAACTACGACTGAGAAATTTATAAAGAAAATAAATATATTTAGCTCAAAGTTCTGGAGGTTGGCAAGTCCAAGAGCATGGTGCCAGCATCTGGTGAGGGCCTTTTTGCTGCATTATAACATGGTGGAGGGCATCACATGGTGAGAGGGCAAGAGTGTGCCAACTCCAGTTTCTTTTCCTCTTTGTATAAACCCACCAGTTCCATTATGGTGGCCCCACCCTGGTGACCTTGTTTAATCCTAATTATTTCCCAAAGGCCCCTCCTCTAAATACAATCAACATATGAATTTGAGGATTAAATTCCCAATGCATAAAATTTGGAGGACACATTCAAACTATAACAGATACTGAAATAGGACAGAGGTCCATTTCTGTGTGGTTAGTCCAAATGTGCTGAGCCAAGAAGAAGATAAATTGTGATCTAGGAGGTTGAAGTGGTAGTAGACGTTAAATCTTGTTTAAGGTGGTTCTGAAGTAATTATGTTATTTACAGGTAAAATCAAGCTTGAAGAAGGAAAAGAGTGTGATCCATAACAATAGAATTGTATGTAACGGATGCCAGGCCCTGATTACAGTATGCTTTTATGTTTGGCCTTTGCTTCTAGAGGCTTCACTCCTGTTCTGAACTTAGTCTGCATTGTGAATTGGGGGTGGACTCTGGGTTTCTCCAAGTTCTTTCAAGGGAATTAGTGTTAGGAAGGTGATTAGGAATACGTGTTAGGCAGGCTGCAGATCTCTCAGGTATTAACCTCAGAGATTGACCCATTCTTGTGTATGTTTTGCCTGGGTACACATGTATAGGACCCTGCAATGGGTGGACTGCTGTGGAGTATGTAGGGTTACTGGAAGAACTAGTAGACCAAGTATACTCTCATAACCCCCAATCCGGTCTGAAGTCTAGACTTTAATGGCTGGGACATAAAAAACAATGTTGCTTCTACAGGAGGCCTTAATGACCCACAGAACCATATCAGTAAAGTCACTGGAGAAGGATATAGGATGAAAGCTGTAGGGGAGTAAAACTTTTCCTTAACTCTCCTAGGGTTCTTTGCTGGGTCTGAAAACTATATTGACAGGACAGATTAACATGAGAAGAGCAAACACTTTTATTTAATATAAGTTTTACATGACATAGGAGCCTTCATAAGGAAAGGAAGACCCAAAGAATGGTTAGCTTGAGGTTAAGCCAGTCAGATTAAGCCTGAGCACTTTTATATTTGGTTTAATGAAGAGTGGAGTGTTGTGGGAAAATGTGACAGGACAAAGGATATGAACTAAGGATAGTAAACTGGGGGAAACATAGCAAGGCCCATTCCCTCAAATTCCTCTCAGAATCCTTCCATCTTCTGACATAAGGATGCTCCTTTCCTCCAGTTACAGGAAGGGCACCTCTTCCGTGAGGGTCTTACGACGTGCTCTGGGGAGAAAGGGGAGATTAGAGAGTCCTTCTTGCATAGGCTGCTTCTCAAATTCCTTCAGCTTAAAATATTCAATATGCCAAGGTGCCATATTTTGGGGTAGCATGTTTTGAACCCTACCAAACCCAACAGGACCAGGTGGGGCCATATTCTTGTGAAATCTCCAACTGGGGTGATACGGGTTTAGTTCTATAATCCATTTCTGGATGAGGATCCATTTGCCTGTCTTTCTTATCCTTACCTTCTTTAGAAAAAGATTTGAGACTATATCGGACATGGGTTGTTGGAAGAACAGGGCCACCTTTGACTGTTTTTGACTCAACTTGAAAGAAGATCCCAGTTGGTAGAGATGTCTCAGATGTTATGGGTGCCAGGCCTCTCCCAGGCAGTGTTGAAGTCAGCCATCACTGTAGGGGCTCTTTCACCCAGAAGAGCTGTGGTTTGGGGTTAAACAAAGAGATGCATTTACAAAAGAAGTATGTTTAAGCTACGAGAGTATTTGTCTAGAGCAGATTACCAGATTTTGCCCCTGGAAATTATACTCATAGATCTAGGTTTGGGTTCACAAATCTGCGGTGTTTCTTCAGAGAGGCTTGGGAAACACTGGCCTAGGATTTGTGAAAAAATAGTCCTGGCTGAAGTTGGAAGTGTTGATCTTTTCCATGAAAAGGCATTGTGAGTTGAAGGAAATTAATATTATAGCATGAATGAAAAGTCTCCTTAATTGTTGAAGAGCTTGACTTTATCCATCCAAGGAACTGGATGGATAATAGACCTTGAACAGATTCATCAGCAGGGTGGTCACATGGATGAAATGTGGGATGAATCCAAGGACCTTCTATAGATCCTTGAAGATTTGGAAAGGGGGATGCTACTTTAGTACTGTGGCAATCTTTGTTGGCATCAATCATCTGAACTTAGGTTAGCAGACAATATGTCCTAAGAACCTGTCCCAACCAGCTCCTATAACCATTTCTTCTAGTGTGTGTTCACAGAAGGAACACCCTAGATGATGTCAACTGAGGGTCTGTTATAATGTTAGATCTGGGGAGTAAATGTGTCATCCTTTGGGGACAGTACGGGCACGTGTTCATATGAAAACATATCCTGGTTAAGAATACTTGCTTTTGAGAAATCTGTGGCCCCAACTTGAGATTTATAGTAACCTGGTTACAGACTCAGCCTTGCCTAACTGCCCGTAATTCTCTTGCTTTATCTCTCCTGTTTCTCTAATGCTTTAGCAGACTGGCATCTGGGTTGAATAGATTCCTTGACCATGTCCTTCATCCACTATGACTTGTATGGGGCATTTTGATATTCCTTTAGTTTGGGTTGGCCTAACAATTCTGGTAGTACTTGCTCTCAGAAGCAGTCTTTTTTTTTTTTTTTTTTTTGAGATGGAGTCTCGCTCTGTCGCCCAGGCTGGAGTGCAGTGGCCGGATCTCAGCTCACTGCAAGCTCTGCCTCCCGGGTTCACGCCATTCTCCTGCCTCAGCCTCCTGAGTAGCTGGGACTACAGGTGCCCGCCACCTCGCCCGGCTAGTTTTTTGTATTTTTTAGTAGAGACAGGGTTTCACCATGTTAGCCAGGGTGGTCTCGATCTCCTGACCTCGTGATCCACCCGTCTCGGCCTCCCAGAGTGCTGGGATTACAGGCTTGAGCCACCGCTCCCGGCCTCAGAAGCAGTCTTGACTGGATCAGTTTATTGTCCTAGGCTTTTCCCCCTTCTTCTATTCCAGCCTCAAGAAGCCAGGTCCTAGAAGGTTAAATTGGCATTCAACGTTGTATTAGGGTTCTCTAGAGGGACAGGACTAATAGGATAGATGTATATATGAAAGGGAGTTTATTGAAGAGTATTGACTCACGATCATAAGATGAAGTCCCACAATAGGCCGTCTGCAAGCTGAGGAGCAAGGAAGCCAGTCCAAGTCCTAAAACCTCAAAAGTAGGGAAGCCAACAGTACAGCCTTCAGTCTGTGGCTGATGGCTGGAGAGCCCCTGGCAAACCACTGGTGTAAGTCCAAGAGCCTAAAAGCTGAAGATCTTGAAATTCAATGTTCGAAGGCAGGAAGCATCCGGCACAGGAGACAGATGAAGGCTGGAAGAGTCAGCCAGTCTAGTCCTTCCACGTTCCTCTGCCTGCTTTTCTCCTAGCTGTGCTGGCAGCTGATTAGATGGTGCCCACCCAGATTGAGGGAGGGTCTGCCTCTCCCAGTCCACTGTCTCAAATGTTAATTTCAGGGCTGGGTGCGGTGGCTCATGCCTGTAATCCCAGCACTTTGGGAGGCTGAAGCGGGTGGATCACCTGAGGTCAGGAGTTTGAGACCAGCCTGGCCAATGTGGTGAAACCTCCTCTCTACTAAAAATACAAAAATTAGCCAGACATGGTGGCAGGCACCTGTAATCCCAGCTACTCGGGAGGCCGAGGCAGGATAATTGCTTAAACCCGGGAGGTGGAGGTTGTGGTGAGCCAAGATTGTGTCACTGCACTCTAGCCTGGGCGACAGAGTGAGACTCCGTCTCAAAAAAAAAAAAAAAGTTAATTTCCTTTGGCAACACCCTCATAGACACACCCAAGAACAATACTTTGCATCCTTCAATCCAATCCAATTGACACTCAACATTAACCATCATAAAAGTCTTCAACAGATCCTAATTTACCTAAGTTTTTCACCTACCAATCTCTCATGTGAAGTCTTGGCATGCGAAGACTGGCTCAATCAATTGCATCCAGACAATGTCTAGCCCATTGTCATCCTTTTTTCACCACATATACTTGGAAATCCCCTTCCCCGTCTCTGAATCTATCTGTACTCCTCTGTTTTTTTGTTTTGTTTTTGAGATAGAGTCTCACTCTGTTGCCCAGGCTGGAGTGCAGTGGCATGATTTTGACTCACTGCAACTTCTACCTACTGGTTTCAAGCAATTCTAATGCCTCAGTCTCCCAAGTAGCTGGGACTACAGGTACATGCCACCATGCCTCGCTAATTTTTGTATTTTTAATAGAGACAGGGTTTCATCATGTTGGCCAGGCTGGCCTCGAACTCTTGACCTCAAGTCATCTGCCTGCCTCAGCCTCCCAAAGTGCTGGGATTACAGGTATGAGCCACCATGACTGGCCTCCTCTGGTTATTAGAATAACTTTTGTTTTTCATTATAAAATTATTACATGTTTACTGTAGGTAATTTGAAAAACATGGAGTAAACAATCTATAGAAAAGATGACCCAGGTTAGAAAAAGGTTGTTTCTTCCAACCTTTTTTTCCTATGTGCACAAATGCAAATGTGGGATTAATAGTTATTGATAATATGAATTTTTTTGTGTATACATATATATATATTATATATATATATATTTTAATGGAGATGGAGTCTTGCTTTGTTGCCCAGGCTGGAGTGCAGTTGTGCATTCTCGGCTCACTGCAACCTCTGCCTCCCAGGTTCAAGCAATTATCCTACCTCAGCCTACCGAGTAGCTGGGACTACAGATGCATGCCACCATGCCCAGCTAACTTTTTTTTTTTGTATTTTAGTAGAGATGGGGTTTCACCATGTTGCCCAGGGTGGTGTCGAACTCCTGAGCTCAGGCAATCTGCCTGCCTTGGCCTCCCAAACTGTTAGGATTACAGGTGTGAGCCACTGCACCTGGCCTATATATTATCTTTTCTTCCACTTAATAGTTCTTCAATCCTTCCCCTCCCTCTTCAGAACAATAAATTCCTCAACGAATCTCATGCAAGACATTTTAACCTCTATCTTTAATACCTTAGAGGCTCCATCTTCTTTAGATATCATGTAAAAAAAGTTTGTGATGTAAAAAAATGGGGGCTCACGCCTGTAATCCCAGCACTTTGGGAGGCTGAGGCAGGAGGATCACTTGAGCCCAAGAGTTCAAGACCAGCCTGGGCCGCACAGTGAGACCCTGTCTCTACAAAAAAATTAAAAATTAGCCAAGTGTGGCAGCATGCACTTGTGGTCCCAGCTACTTGGGAGGCTGAGAGGATTGCCTGAGCCCAGGAATCTGAGGCTGCAGTGAATTGTGTTCATGCCACTGCACTCCAGCCTAGGTGACAGAGTGAGACCTGTCTCAAAAAATTTTTTTTCAAATGCTAGCTCTCAAGAGAATAATAAACTTTATCTTGTAATTACAGTATAGGTAAGAAGGGGAGTCATGCATAAATATATTTAAATTTTTGATTATAAAATAATTGTATACTTTTTATGGACAATGGCCAATGTTAGGGGAGAGGAAATCGAAGAAAAAAATCTGTACAATAATCAACATTTTGAAATTTAGGAAAGTTTATATTACATATAAGAATCCAGAGGCTGTGCCCAGTGTCACACCTGTAATCCCAGCACTTTGGGAGGCCAAGGCAGGCAGATCACCTGAGGTCAGGCGTTAAGACCAGCCTGGCCATGGTGAAATCCTGTCTCTACTAAAAATACAAAACATTAGCCAGGCTGGTGGTGGTGTGCACCTGTAATCCCAGCTACTTGGGAGGCTGAGGCAGGAGAATCGCTTGAACTTGGGAGGTGGAGGTTGCAGTGAGCTGAGATCGTGCCATTGCACTCCAACCTGGGCAACAAGAGCGAAACTCCGTCCCGCCCCCCCCAAAAATATCCGGAAATGTTCTTAATGCTTTATTTCTATTTGACAGTCTGTTTTCTTTCTTTCTTTCTTTCTTTCTTTCTTTCTTTCTTTCTTTCTTTCTTTCTTTCTTTCTGTCTTTCTGTCTTTCTTTCTTTCGAGACGGAGTCTTGCTCTGCCACCCAAGCTGGAGTGCACTGGCCAGATCTCAGCTCACTGCAAGCTCCGCCTCCCGGGTTCACGCCATTCTCCTGCCTCAGCCTCCCGAGTAGCTGGGACTACAGGCGCCCGCCACCTCGCCCGGCTAGTTTTTTGTATTTTTTAATAGAGACGGGGTTTCACCGTGTTAGCCAGGATGGTCTCGATCTCCTGACCTTGTGATCCGCCCGTCTCAGCCTCCCAAAGTGCTGGGATTACAGGCTTGAGCCACCGCGCCCGGCCGACAGTCTGTTTTCTATACATTTAAAAAATAGAATTTTATTACATACTTTATATCCTTTATAGTAGTATCTAATGAAACATTGACAATATTCTTTAGAAATGTAAACTTTTTTTTTTTTTTGTTGAGATGGGAAGTCTCGGCTCTGTCGCCCAGGCTGGAGTACAGGGGTGCAATCTCAGCTCACTGCAACCTCTGCCTTCTGGGTTCAAGCTATTCTCCTGCCTCATCTTCCTGAGTAGCTGGGATTACAGGTGCCTGCTATGACGTCCAGCTAATTTTTGTATTTTTAGTAGAGATGGGGTTTCACCATGTTGGCCAGGCTGGTCTTGAACTTCTGACCTCAAGTGATCTGCCCGCCTCGGCCTCCCCAAGTGCTGGGATTACAGGTGTGAGCCACGGCGCCTGGCCAAAAATATAATTTTCATAGTTATATATTCCATCATTTAAATTGAGTACTAAATATAATTAAATCATATTAATTGAAGGTAGATATCTAATTTTTTTTTTTTTTTAACTCAGGACAAGGTGTTTATTGTCTGTATTTAAAATTGACTCAGTCGGGCACAGTGGCTCATGCCTCTAAGTAATCACAGCACTTTGGGAGGGCAAGGTGGGCAGATCACCTGAGGTCAGGAGTGTGAGACCAGCCTGGCTAACATGGTGAAACCCCGCCTCTACTAAAAATACAAAAATTAGCTGGATGTGGTGGTCGGCACCAGTAATCCCAGCTACTCAGAAGGCTAAGGCAGGAGAATCACTTGAACCCTGGAGGTGGAGTTTGCAGTGAGCTGAGATTGCAAAACTGCACTCAAAAATAAATAAATAAATAAATAAAAATAAAAAATTGACTCAACATTTTCAGTGGCAATATTCTCTTTGCTTGATTCTCAGACTAACATTCAATGTCAGATTTTTCATCACTCTTCCCAGATGCAAGAATGTCAAAGCCAGTGAACCCTTAGAGATCAAGCAGACCAACCTCTTCACTTAACAGATAAGGAAACTGGGATTCAGAAGAGTGAAATGGCTTCCTGAAGGCCTGATAGCTAGTAGTGACCCACAGGCAAACTCTCTAAGATCTTGATGGGGCCTGGAGCCAAACACTCCTTGTCTGGATCTAGAGAAGATACTATAGTTGCGGATAAAATCTACAAAACATGTCCTGAAAATTATCTATATCTCCTAGGCCTGTGTCTTTGTATTCAAGATAGCTAAGTGAGATAGAAAACTATATTATCCCAATAACTTAATTTACTTTTTTATTAAAAAAAATTTGGGGGGGGTACATAGTAGCTATATGTATTTATGGGCTACATGAGATATTTTGATACAGGCATGCGATGTGAAATAAGCACATCATGGAGAATGGGGTAGCCATCCCCTCAAGCATTTATCCTTTGAGTTACAAACAATCTAATTACACTTTTTTTTTTTTTTTTGAGATGGAGTTTTACTCTTGTTGCCTAGGCAGGAGTGCAATGGTGTGATCTCGGCTCACTGCAACCTCCACCTCCCGGGTGCAAGTGATTCTCCTGCCTCAGCCTCTCGAGTAGCTGGGATTACAGACACCTGCTACCACCTGGCTAATTTATGTATTTTTAGTAGAGGCGGGATTTCACCATGTTGGTCAGGCTGGTTTCGAACTCCTGACCTCAGGTGATCCACCACCTCGGCCTCCCAAAGTGCTGGGATTACAGGCATGAGCCACCACTCCCGGCCTCCAATTATACTCTTTAAATTATTTAAAAATGTACAATTAAGGCTGGGTGCAGTGGCTCATGCCTGTAATCCCAGCAGTTCGGGAGGCCAAGGCAGGTGGATCATTTGAGGTCAGGAGTTTGAGACCAGCCTGGCCAACATGGTGAAACCCCGTATCTACTAAAAAAATACAAAAAATTATCCAGGTGTGGTGGCAGGTGTGGGCAATCCCAGCTACTCGGGAGGCTGAGTTATGAGAATTGCTTGAACCTGGGAGGTGGAGGTTGCAGTGAGCCAACATCGCGCCTCTACACTCCATCCTGGGCAACAGAGTGAGATTACATCTCAAAAAAAAAAAAAGTACAGTTGTTATTTTGACTATAGTCACCCTATAGTGCTATCAAATAATAAGATTTTATTCATTCTTTCTATTTTTTTTTGTATCTATTAACCATCTCCATTTCCCCCCCAATACCCCATGACCCTTCCCAGCCTCTGGTAACCATCCTTCTACTCTATATATCCACAAGTTCAATAATTTTGATTTTTAGATCCCATAAATAAATGAGAACATGCAATGTTTGTCTTTCTGTGCATGGTTGGTGTCACTTAACATAGTGTCCTCCATTTCCATCCAGTTATTGTAAATGACTGGATCTCATTCTTTTTTATGGCTGAACAGTGCTCCATTGTGTATAAGTACCACCTTTAAAAAAATCTATTCATCTGTTGATGGACACTTAGGTTGCTTCCAAATCTTGGCAATTGTGAACAGAGTTGCAACAAACATGGGAATGCAGATATCTCTTGGACATACAGGTTTAATTTCCTTTGGATATATAACCAGTCTAAATCATATGGCAGTCCTATTTTGAATTTTTTGAGGAACCTCCAAGCTGTTCTCCATAGTGGTTGCACTAATTTACATTCCTACCAACAGTGTACAAGGGTTCCCTTTTCTCCATATCATTGCCAGCATTTGTTATTGCCTGTGTTTTGGATAGAAGCCACTTTAACTGGGGTGAGATGCTATCTCATTGTAGTTTTGATTTGTAGTATTCTGATAAGTGATGTTAAGCGCCTTTTCATAAGCCTGTTTGCCATTTGTTTGTTTGTTTGTTTTTTATTTCAATAGTATTTTTTGGGGGAACAGGTAGTGTTTGGTTATATAAATAAGTTATTTAGTGGTGATTTCTGAGACTTTGGTGAACCCATCATTCGAGCAATGTACACTGTACCCAGTCTTTTACCCCTTCCTCTCCCCTATTTCCCTCAAGTCCCCAAAGTCCATTGTATCATTCTATGCCTTTGTGTCCTCATATCTTAGCTTACAGGATTTTTAACTTTTTAACAATATCTGAATAAGCCATTTATTTTCCATTCACCTCAGCTTCTCACCAGTTGATCTCTCCAAGATTATTTCTATCTCATTCTGCTTTTGATTAGTATAGCAGGACCTCCAATAATGTTATTTGGTTATAACATCGATGAGAAAAATAAATGGATTCCCAGCTGGGGCCACTGTCTGTGTGGAGTTTGCACGTTTTCCCCTTGTCTGCATGAATTTTCTCCAGATACTCCAATTTCCTCTCACATTCCGAAGACACGCATTTTAGGTAAACTGGCATGTCTAAATGGTTCCAGTCTGAGTGAGTGTGGGTGTGCGAGTGTGCCCTGTGATGGAATGGTGTCCCGTCCAGGGTGGGTTTCTGCTTTGTGCCCTGAGCTGCTTGGATAAGCTCTGGCCAGCCATGACCCTGAACTAGAATAAGCAGGTTGGAAAATGAATGAATGAGTAAATAATAATAATAATAATTATTATTATTATTATGAGACAGGGTCTTGCTCTGTTGCTGAGGCTGGAATGCAGTGGTGATTCCTCCCAGCTCACTGCAGCCTCCACTTCCTTCCTGAGATCAAGAGATCCTCTCACCTCAGCCTCCTGAGTAGCTAGGACTATAGGCACATGCCACCATGCCCAGCTAATTAAGAAATTTTTTTTGTACAGATAGGGTCTCACTGTGTGGCCCAGGCTGGTCTTGAACTCCTGGACTCAAGTGATCCTCCTGCCTCAGCCTCCCAAAGTGCTGGGATTATAGGCATGAGCCATACCGCACATGGCCCAAACTCTTTTGGTTACTATAGCTTTGCAATATAATTTAAAATCATATTGTGATGCCTCCAACTTTTTCTTTCTCAGAATTGTTTTAGCTATTCAAGTTCTTTTATATTTCCGTACAATTTTTAGGCTTGTTTCTTCTATTTCTGTGAATGCCGTTGGGATTTTGATAGAGATTGTGTTGAATCTGTATATTGCCTTGGGCAGTATGGACATTTTAACAATAATTTAATTTAATTTGATTTAATTATTCTGCTGAATGGGCATGGGATACTCTTCCATATATTTTTGTCATCTTCAATTTCTTTCATCAATGTTCTATAGTTTTTGGTGTACAGATCTTTCACCTCTTTTAAAAGTTTATACCTGAATATGTTGTTTTATTTTTTGATGTGATCATAAATGGGATTGTTGTCTCAATTTCTTTTTCAGTTAGGTCATTACTTGTGTATTAAGATGCTATTGATTTTTGTAAGTTGATTCTGTATTCAACAAATTTACTGAATTCAGGTATTCTAAAAGGTTTTTTTTTGGAATCTTTGGAGTTTTTTACATAGAGGATATTGTCATCTGCAAATAGAGATAATTTTACTTTTCACTTCTGATTTGTATGCTTTTATTTCTTTTTCTTATCTGATTGTTCTTGCGACTACTTCCAGTACAATGTTGAGTAGAAGTGGTGAGAGTGGGCATTCTTGCCTTGTACTGAATCTTAGGGGAAAGCATTCAGTTTTTCCTCACTGACTATGGTGTTAGCTGTGGGTTTTTCATAAATGGCCTTTATTATGTTGAGGACCTTTTCCTCTATACCTAAATGATCAAGAGTTTTTATCAAGAAAGGATATTAGACTTTGCAAAATGCTTTTCTGCATCAGTTGAGATGATCACATGGTTTTAATCTTATTTTGTTAATGTGGTGTATCATATTGATTTGCATATGTTAAATCAGCCTTGCTTGCCAGGGATAAATCCTACTTGGTCACGATGTATAATCTTTTTGATATATTGTTCGATTCAATTCAGTTTGCTAATATTTTGTTAAGGATTTTTGCATCAATGTTCATCAGAGAGACTGGCCTATAATTTTCTTTATTTATAATGTCTTTGTCTGGCTTAGATATAAAGGTAATGCTGGCCTCATAAAACGTGTTTGGAAGTATTTCTTCTAACTCTACTTTTGGAAGACTTTAAGATTTTTTTTTTTCTTTTTTTTTTTGAGACGGAGCCTCGTTCAGCCACCCAGGCTGGAGGAGTGGTGCGATCTCAGCTCACTGCAACCACTGTCTCCTGGGTTCAAGCGATTCTCCCGTCTCAGCCTCCCAAGTAGCTGGAATTACAGGCACTGGCCATCATGCCCGGCTGATTTTTGTATTTTAGTAGAGACGGGGTTTCACCATGTTGGCCAGGCTGGTCTTGAACTCCTAACCTCAGGTGATCCACCGCCTTGGCCTCCCAAAGTGCTAGGATTATAGGCGTGAGCCACTGCACCCAGCCTTGGAAGACTTTAGTAGGTATTGCTATTAATTATTCTCTGAATGTTTTGGTAGACTTCAGCTGTGAAACATCTGGTCGTGGGCTTTTCTTTGTTGGGAGATATTTTTTTTGAGTTTTTATTTTTATTTTTTTTTAGACAGGGTCTCACTCTGCTACCCAGGCTGGAGTGTGGAGTGCAGTGGTGCCATCATGGCTCATTGCAGCCTCGACTTCCCAGGCTCATGCAATCCTCTAGCCTCAGCCTCCCGAGTAGCAAGGTCTACTATTAGGAACATGCCACCATGATTGGCTAATTTTTTGTTTTGTAGAGATAGGGTTCCACTATGTTGCTCAGGCGGTCTTGAACTCCTCAGGTCAAAGAATCCTTCCACTTCAGCCTCCCAAAGTGTTGGGATTACAGGCGTGAGCCACCGTGCCTGGCCTGTTGGGAGGTTTCTGATTACCTCTTTATTGTCTTTATTTGTTATTGGTCTGTTCAGGCTTTCTATTTCCTCCTGATTCAATCTTGGTAAGTATTTCTTTTTTCCTAAGAATTTAACCAGTCCTCTAGGTTACATAACTTGTTGGCATATAATTGTTCATATATATATTTTTTGAGACAGGGTCTCATTCTGTTACCCAGACTGGAGTGCAGTGGCATGATCACAGCCCCCTGCGGCCTCCACTTCCTGGGCTCAGGTGATCCTTCCATCTCAGCATCCCAAGTAGCTGGGACTACAGGTACACACATGCCTGGCTATTTTTTTTTTTTTAAATAATAGTAGAGATGGGGTTTTGCCATGTTGCCCAGGCTAGTCTCAAACTCCTGGGCTCAAGCAATCTGCCTGTCTCAGCCTCCCAAAGTGCTAGGATTACAGGAGTGAGCCACTGTGCCCAGCCCATATAGTTCTTTATGATCCTTTTTATTTCTGAAGCATCTGTTGTAATTTATTCACTTTCATTTTTGATTTTATTTGTTCTCTGTTACACTAGCCAAGAGTTTGATTTTATTTTTGCAAAACCTAACTCTTAGTTTTATTGATTCTTTACATGGTTTTTCTGTTCTCTATTTATTTGTCTGAGTTTTGTTATTTCCTTCCTTCTGCTAATTTTGAGTTTAGTTTGGTCTTCTTTTTTTCATGCATTGAGGTGTCTTATTTATTTGTGATTCTTCTTCTTTATAAACTTATCTCTTAGAACTGTGTTTGCTATATCACATAGGATTTGGTTTGTTGTGTTTCCCTTGTTGTTTGTCTCAAGACATTTTCAAATTTCCCTTTTGATTTCTTCTTTGACCCATTAGTTGTTTATGAGCATGTTGCTTAATTTCCACATATTTATGAATTTTCCAAATTCCTCCTCTTACTGATTTCTAGTTTTATACCACTGTGGTCTGAAACAGTACTAGATATGATTTCAGTTTTCTTAAATCTGTTACCACTTGTTTTGTGGCCTAACATGTGGTCTGTCCTGAAGAATATTCCATGTGCACTAGAGAAAAATGTGTATTCTGCTGCTGTTGGATGTAATGTTCCATATATATCTGTTAGGTCCATTTGGTCAAAAGTGCAATTCAAGTCCAGTATTTCCTTATTAATTTTCTGTCTGGTTGATCTATCCATTGTTGAAAGTGGATTATTAAAGTCTCTCCTGTTGTGGTATTGCTATCTATTTCTCCCTTCAAGTTAATTAGTATTCACTTTATGTATTTGGGTGCTCGAAGGCTGGGTGCATATATATTTATAATGGTTATAATGGTTATGTCCTCTCAATGAATTGACCCCTTTATCATTAAATTATGACTTTCTTTGTCTCTTATGACAGTTTTTTGTTTTCTTTTCTTTTCTTTTTTTTTTTTTTTTGAGACAGGGTCTTGCACTGTTACCCAGGAGTGCAGTGGTATGATTGTAGTTCACAGAAGATTCAAACTCCTGGGCTCAAGCAATCTTCCCGCTTCAGTCTCTCAAGTAACTATGACTG
This sequence comes from Rhinopithecus bieti, assembly GCF_001698545.2. NCBI lineage: Eukaryota > Metazoa > Chordata > Mammalia > Primates > Cercopithecidae > Rhinopithecus > Rhinopithecus bieti. The sequence continues at coordinate 381,766 of NW_016803909.1, forward strand.
CAGGTGTGCACCACCATGCCTGGGTCCTCTTTAAATTTTTTTGCAGAGACAAGGTCTTGCTATGTTGCCCAAACTGGTCGTGAACTTTTGGCCTCAAGTGATCTTCCCCGCCTTGACTTCCTAAAATCCTAGGATTACAGGTGTAAGCCAGTGACCCTGGCCCTTATGAAAGTTTTTGACTTTTAGTCTATTTTATTAGATATGAGTATAGCCACCTCTGATCTCTTTTGGTTACTATTTGCATGGAATATCTTCTTCCATTTCTTCACTTTCAGCCTGTGTGTCCTTAAAGCTTAAGTGAGCCTCTTGCAGATAGCATATGAGTAGATTTTCTTTTTAAAATTTATTCAGCCACTCTGTCTTTTGATTGGAGAATTTAATCCATTTACATCCAAGGTCATTATTGATAGGCAAGGACTTACTCTTGCCATTTTGTTATCTGTTTTCTGGTTGTTTTGTAGTACCTTCATTCCTTTCTTCCTCTCTCATCTACCTTTGTGGTTTGATAATTTTCTGTAATGCTAAGCTTTGATTCCTTTCTCTTTTTCATTTGTATGTTTGTTGTAGTTTTTGTTTTGTGGTTACCATGATGCTTACATCAAACATCTTATAGTTATAATAAATTATTTTAAGGTGATAATAACTTAACTGCCATCACATAGACTCTAGACTTTTACCCTCTTCACCCACAGTTTATATTTTTGATATCACATCTTTTTATAATTTTTTTTGAGAAAAAGTCTCAGTCTGTCACCCAGGTTGGAGTGCAGTGCCACGATCTTGGCTCACTGCAACCTCTGCCTCCTGGGTTCAAATGATTCTCCTGCCTCAGCCTCCCAAGTAGCTGGGATTACAGCTGTGTGCCACCATGCCTGGCTAATTTAAAAAAAACTTTTAGTAGAGACGAGGTTTCACCATATTGACCAGGGTGGTCTAGAACTCCCGACCTCAAGTAATCTGCCCACCTTGGCCTCCCAAAGTGCTGGGATTAGAGGTGTGAATCACCACATCCAGCCTACATCTTTTTATATTGTGTATTTCTTAACAATGTATTGTAGTATTAGTAATTTTTGACCGTTTTGACTTTTAACCTTCATACTAGAGAAATGTATGATTTACACACAACCATTACAGTATTAAAGTATTCTGGATTTGACTACGTATTTACCTCTACCAGTGAGTGTTATACTTTCATATGTATTTATAATAGTAATTATCTTCCTTTCATTTCCACTTGAAGAACTTCCTTAGGCATTTCTTGTGGGGGCCGGTCTAGTGGTGATAAATTCCTTCAGTTTTTGCTTATCTGGTAAAGACTTTATTTCTCTTTCATTTCATTTCTGAGGGACAACTTTACTGGGTATAGTATTCTTGGTTGACAGGTTTTTTTTTTTTTTTTCTCCTTTCAGCACTTTGACAATATCATCCCATTCTCTTCTGGCCTGCCATTCCTGGATCCTTGTTGTTGCTGCACCCAGCCTCACAGAGCCTGGGCTACTACCAGGTTCTACCACCCCAGGGTTCAGAGTCACTACTGCATGGTAACTCACCTCCAGAGTCTGAACTGCTGCCATGCCCTGTTCGATCTCAGTCCCAAATTGCAGCTGTGCCCTTCTCCCTGGGCCTGAACCTCTGGAACACCCCTTCTTTCCCAGAGTCATGCTGATGCTGTACCCTGACCTCCAGGGTCAGAACCATAGCAACATTCTAGCCCCCTGGGCCTGAGTGGCTGGGGTATGCCTCAGAACAACACACCCTGGTTGAGTGGGAGAACTGCATCCATTTGGGCCTTGGAAAGCAAACCTGTGCCTCAAGTCTCAGGTGCTACAGTAGTTTCACAACACCCTGGCTTGGGGGTGGGGCATTACTGGGTAGGTATGTTAAAGTGGCAGCAAAGCCTCAGGGATGGAGGAGGTGCAATGGCTACCTACCCCCAGAACAGGATACACTATATCAGTGGTTCCCATTCCAAGATGGTGCAGATTAATGGCAGCATGGGCCACATGGGGCCAGGGCCCAGCATTGGCTCCTTCTCTGGGAGTAGCTCAGTGTGTGAACTCCAGGGAGCTCCCTCAGTTGGGCTTGATCCTGTGATGACTGCTGGAGACTACAGTAGTGAAGACTGCGGGTGTTTGCAGTGGTGATGGGGGCTACTAGAGTCCTCTTGCTTACCTTTACCCCTGCAGAAAGAAGTCTCTTCTGGTTCCAAGATGATTCTGACTGGGCCTGTGGGGTGGAAGACCCAAGGTATTCTCTTGCCTATGGTGCTATCTTGGATTTCTGTGCTCTACAGGTTTTCTGCTGCTTTTTGCTGTTGCTATTGTTCTCTGGAGCTCTCCTTGAGTTATTTTGGTCAATATGTATGTAGTTGTTTATTCATTGTTTTGGATTTTGTTGTGGTAGGGAGACCAATAGGAACTCTAGTTGGCCATCTTGCTGATGCCACTTTCCTCATAAATTTTTTTTTTAAAGTGATGCACTGCCACACCTCTTCTCATACATTGCTTCCCTGTGAGTCCTCATCATCATGAACCCAGCTCTTCATATGAGGTGGGGTTGGGGACAGTGAGAAGGGAGAATGATGAAGGGAGTTGGATAAACTTCCTGAACCGGGCAACCTTTGTGCTATGGTCTGCTGTCACTCTGCATTTGCTCACTTGCATTTTCTGATGATAACTCTGACTGGCTTAGAAATATCAGAGGCAGCTGTGGTTGAATCAAACTAAATAGTGAGGCCTCTCTCAATGGCTTGTTTTTCTTGCTTTCCTCTAGGGAGACACACTTTAGATGTGCCTGAATTGCGTTTTTTTTTTTTTTGGCAGATTGTTACAGTAGAATATTGACTCTCTGATCTGAAGCCAGCCTTGTCCCAAAGATTGTCTGTTTTTCTAAGAGCTAATAATGAGAATTGATCAATGGTTGTGGTAGGGAGTGGAGGTGAAGGGAGGAAGAAGAAAAAACCCTGATCACTGTTCTCTAGGCTGTTTGGCAATTTATTTCTATTATTTTGCCTTTTTTTTTTCTAATCAGAAATAAGGCAAGTTTTTAGTGGACATGGTACAACTGAATTAAGACAAAGCAAAGCAAGCAAAGTAAATCTAAATGCTGTCCTTTCCTTTCTGTGAATTTCCCTATTCTTTAGTTCTTATTATCACCATATCCACATAGGTCAAGTGATTATGACTAATCCTAAAGGGAATTACTTCATTTTTAATATAATGGAATTTCATTATTGCAATCGGAAGCCTGGGAAGAAGGAAGATTGGGTTCCAATTCACCCCCTGAGGAAAGCAAGATACATACCTATGCTTCTGATTAATCATTCTTCCCCACCCCAAAACAAACAGCCAAAGGAAATCCATATGCAGAGAAGAGGACAGGTGAAGATGCAAAGCCATAATGATTTTTTAAAATGGAAACTTCCTTTCTTTAATAAGTGTTCTCCTTCCTGTGAGAGTCTGGTCAGTTTTGCTTTATTTTGAAGCAGTGCTTCCCTACTGCCTGTTCAATGCAAGCCCCTTTGTTAAAGGTAACTCATCCCATCTGTCCTGCTGCTCACTCCCGAATTCTGATGGGGCTCTTTAAAGTGGCATGCCCCTTGTTGGGAATCACTGCATCTTTTATGTATCACCACTACCTAAAATAATTTTCTTGAGCTTTACTTTCTTTACATTATGTGAACAATATGTTGCTTTCTCCCAGATATAAAATTATAATATTGTTGATCAAGTGCTTTTTCAAATTACACATGCTTCTCTTCTTTGCTAGCCCTCCACATCCTACGATGATGATAAGCCCTCCAGTATACTTCTCAGAGGAAAATACTGTCTTGAAACCTGTTTTTTTGAGTGTGTATGTGTGCAGTATGGCTTGTTACAGACAAAGTTTCTGTTTTTATATTCTTCCTTGGAGTCTATGCCACACATACATACATATACAATACTTAAAACTTATTGGGCACTTTATATCTGTGGACATGGAATGATTTAATTTAATTTAAATTAAATAATTGAATATTTAATTAAGTATATTTAATCTAATACACATAACCATCCTAGGAGGTAGGTATTATTATTGCCCCCATTTTAAGATGAAGAAACAGGCACTTAGAAATAAACTCACTTACCCAATGTTACATAATTAGTAAGTGGTAGAGTCAGGACATAAACCCAGAGAGGCTGACCCTATAGCCCATGCTTTTGAGCCCTCTACTCTCTTGTGTGGTCTACAACTAGGGAAAAACCCATTGTGCAGACACTAATAATTTAGATCAAATACAATAGCATAAATAACATTAAAACAAAATTTTCTTTCTGACCAAATATTTCAAGCTTAAGTTGTTGGCTAATACATTTCGAGCAGTATTAATTAAACACATTCCTGGTGCAGAAAACATAATAAAATGATTGGAAGTCTTTCAGAACTTCTTGAAGTGGAATTTGGTTATATGAATTATACTGTAACTTTTTTTTTTTTTTTTTTTTTTTTTTTTTTTTTTTGAGACAGAATTTGGCTCTGCCACCCAGGCTGGAGTGCAGTGGTATGATCTCGGCTTGCTGCAACCTCCACCTCCCAGGTTCAAGCAGTTCTCCTGCCTCAACCTCCCGAGTAGCTGGGACTACAGGCTCATGCCGTGATGCCCAGCTAATTTTTGTATTTTAGTAAAGACGGGGTTTCACTGTGTTGCCCAGACTGGTCTTAAACTCCTGACCTCATGATCCACCCACCTTGGCCTCCCAAAGTGCTAGGATTACAGGCATGAGCTACCATGCCCCGCCTGGAACAATATTTTTGTCTTGCTCTGTCACCCAGATTGGAGTGCAGTGGCACCATCAGTGCTCACTGCAGCCTCAAACTCCTGGGCACAAGGGATCCTTCTGCTTTAGCCTCCCAAGTAGCTAGAACTATAAGCATGTGTCTGGCTAATTAAAAAAACTTTTTTTTTGTAGAGATATGTTCTTGCTACGTTGCCCAGGCTGATCTCAAACTCCTGGCCTCAAGTGATCCTCCCATCTCAGGCTCCCAAAGGATTACAGGCTGGATTACAGGCATGAGCCACCATGCCATGGCTCATATAAAATTTTATTGAAGATGTGATTGTAGTAAAATTACCTGTACTTTTTTTTTTAAAATTTAAGAGACTAAACTGTTCAGCATTATGGTATTCACTCTAATGTGATCTTCTCCCCTCCCCTCCCCTCCCCTTCCCTTTCCTTCCCTTTCCTTTCTTTTTGAGACTGAGTCTCACTCTGTTGCCCAGGCTGCAGTGCAGTGGTGTATCTCCACTCACTGCAACCTCTACCTCCTGGGTTCAAGCAATTCTCCTGTCTCAGCCTCCCAAGTAGCTAGGACTACTGGTGCATGCCACCATGCCCGGCTAATTTTTGTATTTTTCATAGAGACAGGGTTTCACCATATTGGTCAGGTTGGTCTTGAACTCCTACCTCAGGTGATCCACCCACCTCGGCCTCCCAAAGTGCTGGGATTACAAGCATAAGGCACTGCACCTGGCTCTAATGGGATTTTTAAATACCCAATTACTTAAGCCCAGAAACCTTAAAATGTTGAACAATTATTTTGGATTTAAACATTGAGTCAGTAAAATTTTATAAATAAATGATTAAAATAATGATTCAGATTTCATTACAGTTAAGTGTTAGAAAGGATCACAGAGAACATGTGTGCACGTGGGTGAAGATTAGAGGGTTCACAATAAGAATTACCCTCTCATATCTGGCCCCATCTGCCTGGTTCCCACCCTGCACCTTAATCACTGTTACCAGTTTTCTCTGAATCTTTCCAGAGTTTTCACATATAGAGATAGGTATTAATGTATATTCCCCTCCTCTCTTTTTACATAAAAGAGAGCATTATTTTACACTGAAAAAAACAGGCCGGGCTTGGTGGCTCATGCCTGTAATCCCAGCACCTGGGGAGGCCGAGGTGGGCAGATCACGAGGTCAGGAGATCAAGACCATCCTGGCTAACACGGTGAAAACCCGTCTCTACTAAAAATACAAAAAAAATTAGCTGGGCGTGGTGGCATGTATCTGTAGTCTCAGTCACTCAGGAGAATCACTTGAACACAGGAGGCCGAGGTTGCAGTGAGCTGAGATTGTGCCACTGCACTCCAGCCTGGGAGACAGAGCGAAACTTCATCTCAAAAAAACAAAAAAAAATCAAAAAAACTAAAAAAAAAAAAACTTTATATATTCTGAATTTTTTTCATATCAGTATATAGAGCTTTCTTATTGTTTTTGTATTTTATTGAAGATCTGCAAAATATCCCATTTAATAAATGTAGCATAATGTGTTTAGTTAATTTACTATTAATGGACATTTAGATTGTTTTCCAGTCTTTTACTAATACATTGTTTCAGTGGATAATAACCTATGCGAGTATATCTATAGGATAAATTCCCAGGAGTGGATTTACTTAGTCAAAGGACTTATACATTTATAATTTGGATAGATATCGCAAATTTCCCTCCATAAGTGTTTTATTAATTTATTCTTCCACCAGCAATGTAGGAGAGTGCCTGTTTCCCCACAGCATTGCCGACAGTGTGCATTTTCAAACTGAAGAGCTGAGAAATAATGATGTCAGTGTAGTTCTGATTTGCAATTCTCTTATTAGGAGTGAGGATAGGTATCCTTTTCCGTGTCCAAAAAATGTTTTTATTTTATGTGAGCTGTTCCCACTTTTAGCTCATTTTACTGTTGAATTGGCTTGATAGTCTTTTTCCTATTTCTACTTATAGGTGCTCCTTCTAGATAGGGGAGATTTGCCTTTTGTCTGTGTAAAGAATTATAAACATTTCCCTCCAATTTGTAATTGTCTTGCAATATCACATAGAGTATTTTTGCCATATTGAATTTAAAAATATTTTTATGTAGTTAAATTTATCAATATTTTCTTTAGTGACTTCTGGATTTCAATTCATAGTAAAAACGGGGCCTTCCCTACTCCAAGGTTATAAAGGAATTCTCCTTTCTTTTAGTAGTTTTGTCTTTTCTTAAGTTTTATTTATAATTGATACATAATAATTGTACATATTTATGGGGTACAGTGTGATGTTTCAATGCATGTATACATTGCATAATAATCAAATCAGGGTAATTTGCATATCTATTACTTTAAACATTTGTCATTTCTTTGTGGTGATAACATTCAAATACCTGTTCTTCTTTCAGTAGTTTTGTAGTTTTTTTTTTTCCTTTCCTTCCTTCTTTCCTTCTTTCTCTTTTCTCTCTCTCTCTTTTCCCTATTTGGGATATTCCTAGTGTATGGTATGAGGTATGGATAATATTTTAGGAAATCAGCTTGTTTCTATCCATGTGTTTTCTTTCTATACTTCCCCCATTTGAAGTAAATAGCTGGTTCAGGGTCTCTATAGAACAGAAGGCAGAGATATTATGCAAGATTTTCTGGTTTCTGTTTCCAAAAACTTAAGCCCCTGGGAAGATTTAGAGAGCTTGTAGAAAAGAAAAAAGGGAGAAGGAGATTTTCAGGTGTAGGTAGAGTGCCCTAGGGAAGTAGGGCAAGGAGGTGGGGTTGGTAGAAAGTGAGGCTTTCCCCCACTACCTCTCCCCAACACACACACACAGACAGACACACACACACACACACACACACACACACACACACACAGATACATACCCGCACCCAAACACCACATGAAAAATATCCCCTTCAATAGGAGGAAAACAAGAGACAAGTCTGTAAGTTCTTGATATGATTTGGATTTGTGTCCCTGCCCAAATCTCATGTCAAATTGTAATTCCCAGTGTTGGAGGAGGGGCCTTCTGGGAGGTGATTGGATCATGGGGGCAGATTTCCCCTCGCTGTTCTCATGATAGTGAGTGAATTTTCATGAGATCTGGTTGTTTAAAAATGTATGGCACCTCCCCCACCCCCCTTCCTCCTTCTTTGGCCATGTAAGACATGCCTACTTCCCCTTTGTCTTCTGCTGTGATTGTAAGTTTCCTGAGGCCTCCTAGCCACGCTTCCTGTACAGTCTGTGGAACTGTGAGTCAATTAAACCTCTTTTTTTTTTTTGAGACGGAGTCTCACTCTGTCACCCAGGCTGGAGTGCAGTGGCGTGATCTCAGTTCACTGCAACCTCTGCCTCCTGGGTTCAAGCGATTCTCCTGCCTCAGCCTCCAGAGTAGCTAGGATTATAGGCATGTGCCACCATGCCAGGCTATTTTTTGTATTTTTAGTAGAGACGGGGTTTCACCATGTTGGCCAGGCTGATCTCAAATTCCTGGCCTCAGGTGATCTGCCTGCCTCAGCCTCCCAAAGTGCTGAGATTACAGGTATGAGCCACCATGCCCAGCCAATTCTTTTCTTTATAAATTACCCAGTCTCAGGTAGTTCTTCATAGCAATGCGAGAACAGACTAATACAATTCTAGAGCATCAACGTCCCAGTTTTGGCTTCTTGGCAGCACCTAGAGAGGAGTAGGATCTGTTACCTCTAGGCATATGGGATTTAGTCAGTTTCAAAAAAAAGATTCTCAAGTCTAAAATATGTTGACGAAATAGAAGGAACTACTGATCCTGAAGGTGCTGTTTAGACAAGACAATGGAAGACTCAGGGATAACCTGTGTATAGAAGTGATTGATTGCTAGAACCAGCACACCCCAATTTGCCCCAAGCCAAAATGCAAAAGATCAGAATCTTAACCTAACTCAGAAGAGGTAGGTGAAGGACTTTAAAAACTAACCTTATTTTTTTCCCACTAGCCCAGGAGAATAGGGGAAATTCATAAAGTGATATTCTTATATACCTGACCATACCCACTACATATTGTCCTAGTCTGTTCTGGCTGTTATAACAAAAATACCATAAACTAGGTGGCTTATAAACAACTCATTTATTTCCCACAGTTCTGGAGGCTGAGAAGTCCAAGATCAAGGCACCAGCAGATTTGGTGTCTGGTGTAACTGCCAAGTGAGTTCATTGTGCCTTGCTGCTCATATAGAGCTGATTTATCAAGGCAGGGGAATTGCAATAGAGAAAGAGTTTAATACATGTAGAGACAGCTAAATAGGAGATGAGAGTTTTATTATTACTCAAATCAGCCTCCTTGAAAATTCAGAGGCTATGGTTTTTCAAGGATAGTTTGGGAGGCAGGGGACTAGGGAATGGGTGCTGCTGATTGGATCGAGATCACTCATAGGGGTATGGAAAACAGTCCTCATGTGCTGAGTCCATCCCTGGGTAGGGGCCACAGCAAAGTTGCTGGTCCAGGTGGAGTCATCTGGTAGTCAGAAATGCAAAAATCTGAGAAGACATTGAAAAGGCCAATCTTAGTTTCTACAATTGTGATGTTATTTACAGCAGCAATTGGGGAAGTTGCAAATTTTCCTGAAAATGCTATGTCTCCAGAAAAATGGCTGGTAATCATTGAACTATGATTACATCTTAGCAGAATTTAGGCCCCTCTCATCCTCTGTACTTGGTGGCTTAGCATTAGTTTTACAAAGGTGGTTTAGTTTGGGGAGGGGCTATTGTCACTTAAACTATAAACTAAATTTCTGCCAGCGTTAGCTTGGCCCATGCCTAGGAATGACCAAGGGCAGTTTAGAGGTTAAAGGCAAGATGGAGTTGGTTAGGTCCGGTCTCTTTCACTGTCATCATTTTCTCACTGCTATAATTTTTGCAAAGCCGGTTTCACTGGTGGGGGTCTGCTTTCTGGTTTATAGGTGGTACCTTCTAGCTATGCCCTCACATAGTGGAAGGGAAGAACTCTTGTTTTTGTAGCCCCTCATAAGAGCACTAATCCCATTCATGAGGACAGAGTGGCTTATCATCACCTTGGGGGTAGGATTTCAACATATGAATTTTGGCAGGCCACCAACATTCAAACCATAGCATATATAGTATGGTCTATAATTTAGGTATGTACTGTTTGTGATTAAACTACTACCTTACTACTCACTAAAGCTGCCAACACTTAAAGTAAAAGATTAGAGAATTCCACTTTTGAGACGTCATGAACTTAGTTCCAGCCTTGTGGGACCTCATGTATCAATGTGTCCTTGAATGCTACTGGACCACAGGTTTGTATTTGTTTTTTATTTTTGGCAGGGGCAGGTGGGTGGTGAAGGAAAGATCAGGTGTGCAGAACTGAATTAATCAGAATCACTTCTTAGCACAGAATTATGATTCTGTGTAACGTTGCTCTCCTGTTTGATTTTGTTATTTTTCCCTTCATTCTCCGTCTCATTCCCATTCTCTTCAAAGGTATTCAATCTAGAGGCTTTTCCCATACTCACCCATAAAGCCTTGGAACAGCCCAATTGTCACTTAAAAAACCATCTGCTGTTGACTAATATAGATGTTTGTGGAACAAGAAACAGGAGTATAACAAGAAAGTTACAAAAGAGTATAATGGGAGTTAGATAATTTTCTGGTGGACTTTCTTCGCCTAGAAAAATGAAGTTAATAATAACATGCTTTATATCTAACATAAGAATATACAGTAAAGAAAAAAATTATTTTGCTCCAGGCATAGTGGCCCATGCCTGTAATCCCAACACTTTGGGAAGCTGAGGTGGGATGATCGCTTAAGGGCAGGAGTTTGAGACCAGCCTGGTCAACACAGTGAGACCCTATCTCTACAAAAAAAAAAATTTTTTTTTTAATTAGCCAGGCAGAGTGGCTTACGCCTGTAGTCCCAGCTACTTGGGAGGCTGAGGCAGTTGGAGTAGGGAGGGCGGTGGGTGGGGCACAGGGGGATCACTTGAGTCCAGGAGTTCGAGAGTGCATTGAGCTACGATGGCACCAAGAAGAAAGTGGTTGATCCATTTTCTAAGAAAGATTGGTATGATGTGAAAGCACTGCCTTTGCTCAATATATGAAACATTGGAAAGATGCTGGTCACCAGGACTCAAGGAACCAAAATTGCATCTGATGGCCTCAAGGGTCATGTATTTGAAGTGAGTCTTGCTGATCTGCAGAATGATGAAGGTGCATTGAGAAAATGTAAGCTGATTACTGATGATGTTCGGGCAAAACCTGCCTGACTGACTTCTGTGGCATGGATTTCACCTGTGACAAAATGTGTTCCATGGTCAAAAAATGACAGACCATGATTGAAGCTCATGCTGATGTCAAGGCTACTTACTGATGGTTATTTGCTTCAGCTATTCTGTATTGGTTATACTAAAAAATGCAACCAATACAGATACAGATATTCACCACCAACAGGTTTGCCAGATCTAGGAGAAGATGATGGAAATCATGACCCAAGAGGTGCAGACAAAGGACTTAAAATAAGTGGTCGATAAATTGATTCCAGACAGCATTGGAAAAGACATACAAAATGGTTGCCAATCTATTTGTCCTTTCCATGATGTCTTCATTAGAAAAGTAAAAATGCTGGCCAGGTGCAGTGGCTCACACCTATAATCCCAGCACTTTGGGAGGCTGAGGCGGGTGGATCACAAGGTCAGATCGAGACAATCCTGGCCAACATGGTGAAACCCTGTCTCTACTAAAAATACAAAAATTACCTGGGCATGATGGCATGCACCTGTAAGAATCACTTGAACCCGGGAGGCAGAGGTTGCAATGAGCTGAGATCACACCACTGCTCCAGCCTGGCAACAGAGTGAGACTCTGTCTCCAAAAAAAAAAAAATAAAAAAAAAATAAAAATAAATAAAATAAAATAAAATAAAATAAAAATGCTAAGCTTAGAAAAGATGACAGCAAAGATGCTCTCCAACTCTGACATTCTAGGAATCTAAGAAGCTCAGAGGTGTGCTCACTGCTGGGCAAGTCACCCCAAGGCCTGCTGTCCCCTC
>NW_016803909.1:393705-430747 GCF_001698545.2 Rhinopithecus bieti
AAAAAAAAAAAAAATAAAAAAAAATAAAAATAAATAAAATAAAATAAAATAAAATAAAAATGCTAAAGAAGCCCACGTTTGAATTGGGAAAACTCACAGAGCTTCATGGTGAAGGCAGTAGTTCTGAGAAAGCTACTGGACATGAGACAGGTGCCAAAGTTGAATGAGCTGATGGACATGAACTCACTGGTCCTAGAATCTGTTTAAAGTTCAGACTTTTAATAGTGGCAAATAAAAAGTTCTATTTGTGGAGAAAAGAAAGATGATTTTATAATGTTTATTATTTTAAAGGGAAAAGTTCTATAAGTATTACATCATGTTTAAATATAGAATAAGCTGAAAAAAGCAGCAGAAATCTTTGCATATTAATAGAAAAATCTCAGCAGTCTTTATTTATTGGCAAATCAGCTACTCTAAGGTTGTGAGGGTAACTTACTGACCTGAAAAAACACATTTTAAACCAATGTGAGATGTGGCTAATTGACTAATCAAAGTAGGAAAGACCCAGATGACTTTTTAGAATAATTCAGATCAGAGTGGATATTGACAGGGCAGATGGTGAATGGCATTGAAAGGCAATGCCTTAATTTACTTACACTTTGTTTTCTAGTTTCTGTAATTTTAATTAAAGTGAGTAGAAATAAAATTTTGTCTAAGCATTTTTTCTTCCCAATATGAAAGGTGTTGACACATCATGTCATTGAGTTGGAAAGATAAAGACAAGGGAAAGGATTAGAATTTGGTGTGAATTAACATATCACAGGGCTCTTGTGTCTGTAAAAGGTGAGGAAACAAACACATGTGTTAAAGTAACTCCAACTGCAAAGGAAGGCTGTCAAGGCATGTGGGTTTGCTTGGCCAAAAGCTGTTGATTCCAAAAATGTAATTTCATTTGTTGGATTTTATTGTAATTAACACAGGGAGTTGCACTAGCTCAGAACTCTTATCTTTATTATCTTGGGAGAAGAATTATGAAATGTGTGCACTTACAAAATAGAATTCATATTTTGCAGAGGGCTATAATGCTAATGGGTCTTGGGAACCTTCTGGGATTATGAATTCAAGTTTACAATTAGGGTTTCTGCTTTGCAATCTCAAGTGTGGTTTACCTGGAACAGTTGGCATTTCATCTTAAATGGTATTTAATAGAGCTTGGGAGCTCTTCAGAGCAGGAACTTCGATTTTTGTTGTTGTTACCTATTGCAAAGCATTAAATTCACTGCTGGAGAAAACTAGCAGTCACTTTTTATGTGTACATCTAATTGTTCTTTACAATCAGGTAGAGATCATCGCTAACATTTAACAATTCAAAAAGGCATAAAGTTTACCTCATTAATGTGTGTAGAGGATTCACTATTTTAATAATTAAGCAAAATCTTTGATACTTGTATGAAGACAAAGTAGACAGGATAAACAACAGGAAAACTACGGATTTCTTTAAATAGTGGATAGGGACAATTCATTCCCTCAGATATTTGTAATAAAATCTTAGAACCAGAAAATATCTACCTGGGAATACTAATGCTCAAACTTTAGCATGAGATTTATCTGCAGGTCTGAGCTCAGCTAACAACTTTTATACTGTCAAAGCAGAGACTGCCCTTTCAAACCTCTTGTTGGGAAACTAATTAGCAGAATAATAAAAAGGCAAGATCAACTCTTGTCTTCCTTGTTGGGGATATTAAAAAAACAGTAGTTCTAATTAGCAATAATTAAAATTTAATTAAGAAGCTCTTTGCAATCCTCCTCCCTGCTTCCTGAACTAGTGCTTGCCAGCTCTTGGTTGTGGAGCTGTTTTTATTCCCGTGGTGCTGAATCACGGCTTAATCACAAAGCCTTAGATCTCAGCTTATCCAGCCCCGAGCAGTCATCACCACAGCCTTCCAAGAGTAACAAATATATATTCTAGATTTTTTAACCCAAGCCATTACTTTTTTCAGTTTTATAATCATGAATTATGACTTTTTACTTTTTAAGCAGCTGATTATAGATGCCATTGCTTTTTATTTTTAAACTTATCTTTATATTTGTTCCCCTAGTTCTACCCCTTGTTGCAACAAGAGGATAGGAGACCTCCAGAATATTAAATATTTGAACCCAAATTTCTACTTCTATGCTTTAAAGTAAAGCAGATAATTAGCTTAAGTATAAAAAACTAAAACATTGGTAAAACCCCAGATTTTAAAAATAAAAGTATTTGATTATTTAAAAATAAAAGTACATTGTAGATGAGTGTTAAGGAAAATAAATACAGTATTTGATGATCCTTACAAAGTGTATATGATGTTCTAAGAATTAGTTTGAGTTTAGGATGTTTCAAATTGTAAAAGGAATCCCACTTAATTGTGCATTTTAATGTGGTTACAATGGTGAATTTTATATCGTACGAATTTTATCTCAATAGAAAAAGGAACTCAAACTCTGACTTTGTCCTAGTTTTGGGTATAAGGATTAATCATAGTTTACAGAAAGAAAAAAGCTCCAAGATTTGATAGTTCATTATGAGCAAAAGAAAAAAGGAAATAATCAAGAACAGAGGGAAATTAGTTTTTTTAAAAGCCACTGAACTAAGAAATACAACCCTGGTTCTTTAATTATTAAGGGAAGGGCTCTGAATTTGCTCCATTATCTTAATTATGTTTCTGGAGCAAACATTATTTCAATGTGATAAAAGATGACATGACACTAAAGGTAAAGCCTGAGCAGATGTTATATGAGTAACAAGCCAACAGGCCCACATTCTGGTAATTTCTTCCCCACTAGACATGTTCTCATTAATCTGTGATTAATAGGATTCGAGTATAGTAAATGATGATGATCTATTGTCTGTCTTTGTCGAGCACCATGGAGGGAGTAATTTGTCAGCTCAGCTTTTGTGTGACTATTTAATAGCAAAGAGGGAGAGAGAAAAGATGCTAATCTTCTAATTGGCATCTATAGAGAAGGTCTAGGAGAATACTGCCTCTATGGAAATAGCCAGTGTAATTCCTATGCCTAAGGAAAGCAAATGCGGACTCTATGTATCTTTTATGTAATTAGTTGTGCCTTCTATTGAACAAAAGGTGGCGATGGGGATAAAGAAAAAACGGCAATAAAATAGTCTTAAGAGATCATAAGGTAACATTTATTAACTTATAACATTTATTAACTTAGATGTGAGGCTTTTTCAATTATAGTGACCTGCCAAAAAAAGTGGGCAAAAGAAAAAAAATAACTTTTTGGTTAAAAAATAGTTGCTCAGATGAACCAAAATAACAATGTATAAAATAAAAAGCCAGCATCATCATCAGTACCACCACTAGCAATACAGAATGCCCTGATGTTATGATGGTAAAAAATTTAATACATCAGTAAATCAATAAGTAAATTCAAAACAGATGTTTTGAATGAAAATAATTTGATGATTAGTCCTGTCAACTCTACTGTAAAAACTTCTTTAAATGGCTATACTTTGGTGAGAATGATGTGTGAAATTGCTCTTTCCCTTTTTCTCCCTCTCTCTTTGTATCTTTAACAATTTTTGGCCGTGCATGGTGGCTCACACCTGCAATCCCAACATTTTGGGAAGCCGAGGCGGGTAGACTGCTTGAGCTCAGGAATTCAAGAGCAGTCTGGGCAACATGGTGAAACCCCATCTCTACAAAAATTACAAAAAAATTAGCCAGGTGTTGTGGTGTGCACCTGTAGCCCCAGCTACCCAAGAGGCTGAGGTGGGAGGATCACCTGAGCCTGGGGGATTGAGGCTGCAGTGAGCTGTGATCATGCCACAGGGCTCCTGCCTGGGTGACAAAAAGCAAACAAACCAAAAAAACCCGTCTCAAAAAAGTTTTTTCTTCTGCATACTTTTCTATATTTTAGGTTCTAGGTACTTTACTGGTTGGTGGAAATGAAAAGGACAAGGTCTCACTGGGAGAAGATACTTGCAATGCATACAACCAACAAATAATTAGTATATGCACAGTATATAGAAAAAGACTACTGATCAACCTTAGAGAGAAATTGGTGAAGAATAAAAGTAGGCAGTTGACAGAAGAGGAAATCCAATAGGGGCAATGAACATATGCATAGATGTTCAATATAAGTAATAATCAGGACAATTTAAGTCAAAAGAATAAGATGCCATCCTCACCCATCAGATTAGCCAAAATTTTAAAAACAGACTAGATCACATGGGGACTTAAATATGAGTGGGAGTAAAAATCAGACAACCACTTTAGAATGCAATTTGTCAATATCAGGTAATTCATTTTCGATTTGTCAATATGTATAGCAATTCTACTTCTTGAACAATACCCCGAAGAAACCCTTGCACATGTGCACAGAGATATCTAGAAGAATATTCATTACAGCATTGTTTATAATAGTGAAAAATGAAAACTACCTACATATTCACCAGTGATGTGTTCATACTATAGAATGCTATATAGCAGTTTGAATGAATACATAAATGATTATTATCAACATGGAGAAGCCTTAAAACTCAGAGTAAGTGAAGAAAATTTAGCAAATTTAAGAATACTTAGGGTATGCCACTACTAAAATAGTTTTAAAGCAATGCAAAACAATAAAATGCATATATATAAATATATGGATACATACATATGTGATAAGACTGTAAAAAGATGCATGGGAATGACGTAACACCAAATCCTGGATAGTAGTGATTATCTCTGAGAAGGGAAGGAAGAAAATGAATTTGGAAGGTTTCAACAGTATTTCTAGTGTCTCATTTTTTAAACATGCAATAAATATAACAAAATGTTAAGATTTGGTAATGCTGGATGATAAGTCTTTGTTATATTATTCTCTATGTTTTTATTTTTTATTCTCCATTTTGGAGAATATTTTGAAATAGTTCACAGTTTCAAAAGTGGAAAAATGCACAAGGTAAGGAAAAAACACATGGTTTCTAATTTCCAGGTGCTACTATTGTGTCAGGTGAATAGACAATTCACAAATAGCTGTAATGTAGTTTGATAAGTGTTTCAATGTGGCCACAAAGTGCTATATGTAGATATAGATTGACACACACACACACACACACACACACACACACTCTTTAAGATATATATATGCTATTAAGACATATGACCAGATTCTTTTGGTATCAAGTAGTTGAACCAAAAAAATATAATTGACTTTTAAATGTCTCCTCAAATTTAGACAGAAAAATGTGTTGGTGGTAGTGGCAGTAGTAGCAGTAGTGTAGTAGTTTCTTCTTCTTTCTTCTTCTTCCTTCTTCTTCCTTCCTCCCCCTCATCCTCCTCCTCCCTCCTCCTCCTCCTCTTTCTCCTCCTCCTCTTCTCCTCCTCTCCTCCTTCTTCTCCTCCTCCTTTTTTTGGCAAAAGGGCAAAGATTAGGCTCTAACTTCTAAGAACAGCGTTAAAATCATTAGACAGATTTCTTGTCCCTCTAACTTTATGCTTTCATGAACTTGAGAAGCTAATTTATCTGACCTCAAATAGTGGAGAAAAAAAAAAAAGTTGTTGGAGGGGCGGGGGTAGAATGGGGTTTTCATAGAGAATCTTTTAAGGTCTTTTCCAGTTTGAAAAATTTAAGATTCTATTTTTTTTTTCATGAAACGTTAACCCAAATTTATATGAACAAGATTTTCCAAGATTTTCCCCAAGTTAGTAACAAAATACGTTTATTCATGAAATATTATAGTTGTTATCAAAAGGCAAAGAAAAACTTTTATGAAATTAGAAGCAAACCATTCCTTTTTTTTTCTTTTTTGAGATGGAGTCTTGCTCTGTTGCCCAGGCTGGAGTGCAGTGGCAAGATCTTGGCTCACTGAAACCTCCATCTCCCGGGTTCAAGCAATTCTCCTGCCTCAGCCTCCTGAGTAGCTGGGATTACAGGTGTGCACCACCATACCTGACTAATTTTTGTATTTTTACTAGAGACAGGGTTTCACCATGTTGGCCAGGTTGGTCTCAAACTCCTGACCTCAAGTGATCCGCAAACCTCACCCTCCCAAATTGCTGGGATTACAGATGTGAGCCACTGCACCCGGACTCTTTTTTTTTCTTTCTTTTGAGATGAAGTTTTGCTCTTGTTGCCCAGGCTGCAGCGCAATAGTGCAATCTCGGCTCACTGCAACCTCTGCCTCTGGGGTTCAAGTGATTCTCCTGCCTCAGCCTTCCAAGTAGCTGGGATTACAGGTGCCTGCCACCATGCCCCGCTAATTTTTGCATATTTAGTAGAGATGGGGTTTCACCATGTTGACCAGGCTAGTCTTGAACTTCTGACCTCAGGTGATCCGCCCGCCTCGGCCTCCCAAAGTGCTGGGATTACAGGCGTGGCCACCGTGCCCAGCATTTTTTATTTAATTTTTTTTTTTTTTTTTTTTTTTAGAGACAGAGTTTCACCCTGTCACCTGGGCTGGAGTAAAGTGGGGAGATCATAGCTCACTGTAACCTTGAACTCCTAGGCCCAAGTGATCCTGCTGCCTCAGCCTCCCAAGTAGGATCATTACTCCTGGCTATTTTTTTTTTTTTTAAATTTGTAGCAATAGAGTCTTGCTCTGTTGTCCAGGCTGGTCTTGAACTCCTGACCTCAATTGATCCTCCTGTCTCAGCCTCTCAAAGTGCTGGGCTTATGGGCGTGAGCCACTGTGCCCAGCAAAGTCATTCTTGATGGGAAGCTAAAAGAAACAGCTAATTTGTCGTGATTAGATTTTGAGAAGGAGATCTAGAGATTTGGAGAATGTATATGTTCTTTATTCAAGGAGTACATGGAGAGAGCTGGAGAGAGATGCATCAGATTTTAGACTATAAAATCTGCAGATATAAATTTGTATAACTGGGACTTCTGAGATAGGTAGAAACATTTTATCTTATATATTACATTTCTGAACCTAACAGGATTCTACATCAAGGATGATTATTTTTAGATCAGGCAATGAGCTGAACTTCTTTGGTCCCACATGCTGAGCTGCAAATATACTCCCTAGTGACTTTCTGTCACTTAAGGTATTCTGCAAAGTATTCTCTAATCTTCCTAAAAATTCTAATCCTGAGTACAACATGAAGGGACCAGAAAGCAAAAATGTATCTGTTTGTCAACAATATAATAATTATTGTCTCCGCTCCTTGATAATAATCTGGCTGGTCATAAACCTTTGATGGCCTCTGATTCTGACCCTTCAGGATGTTGATTTCTGGTTGGAAAAATTAATTCTCCTGGAGGATAATGAGATAGACAGTCTTCTATTTCTATTCCTTTTGCAGCCAGGTTCAAACATTTAGGTACAACACCTCCCAAATCTCCTCAAACTGTGTTTGTTTTTGTTTGCTACAGCCTAAAAGGAATCCTTCCTTTTTTTTTTTTTTATTTCAGAAGCCTTTTCCATTTTGGTTGGTATGGATTATAATGTTAAGAAAGTACTGTGGATTATTTGGGTTTAGTTGGAAGAAGAGACTATTTTCCATCTATTTCCTTCTTTAATCTCTTGTTTTTTTGGCTCTTATCCTCACCACTCTACAGAAAATATTCTAAAATTAACTGCTCCTGGCTAAACCTAATAGTCTTTTTTCCCCTTGGCACAGTTTTTTTTCCTTTTATTTTGAAATAATTATAGATTCATAGGAAATCATGAAAAATAGTAGAGACAGATCCTGTACACCCCTCCCCCAGTTTCTCCCAATAGTAACATCTTACATAATGAAATCTTATATCATCTTATATAAAGAAATTGATATTTTACATGCATTCATTTGTGCATGTGAGTGTATGTGGTAGTTCTATGCTATTTTATCATATGTGTAATATGTGTAGGTTTGTGTTAACACTACCACAATCAAGAAACAGAACTGTTCCATTGCCACAAAGATCCCTTATACTACCCCTTTTTACAGTTATACCCACTCACTTTCCTTTCTACAACCCCAGGAAACCACAAATATGTTCTCTATCTCCATAATTTTATCATTTTGAGAGTGCTGTATAAATCAAATAATATAAATATGTAACCTTTTGAGGTTGGCTTTAGTCTCTCAGCATAATTCTCTTGAGAGCCATCCAAACTCTTGCATGTAATACTAGTTCATTCATTTTGATTGCTGACTAGTATTTTGTAGTTTGTTTATCTGACCACCATTTGAAAAACAATTGGGCTGTTTCCAGTTTTTGGCTATTATGAATAAAGCTACTATGAACTTTCACGTACAGGTTTTTGTGTGATGAACAGATTTTTGAAATCTTGAACTCCTCTCTGCTTTCCCCATTATTGCTATTCTGCTCTTATAAAAAAAACCAAACCCTCATTGTTTGTCAAATATTGTTTCTCTTTACCTCTTATGCTACCTGACCTGCATCAGAGGTTCTACAAGGCTCAGACCTTGGTCCTCAAAGGGAAGCTACTTTTGAGGAAAGGTTATGTACTCTCATAGCTTCAAATGCCATTTTTTGTGCCTTATAGATCTACATCTATAGACAACTAGCTATATGGTATGTCTACTTGTATATTATGCCAGTACCCCACCCTGAGAGCCTTCCTACTCTCACCATTCTCCTAGTTTTCTATGATCATAGTCTTGTAATTTCTTTTCATTCTTCCTTTTCCTTAGCTTTCCATGTTCAATTATTTACCAAACTGTGAGGTCACCTTTTGATGAGCATTCACATAGGACACAAACATGTAACATTCTTTGCCCACTTAGAGAGATCTATCCACATATCTCTTCTCCAGACCTCCTTATCACCAATTTTTCCAGTCATGTTCCTTCCAAATCACTGATCATCCAGCCAACTGTTGGCTGTAGCCCATAAATCCATATGGACTCATACTGTTGACCATTTCTCCTTCTAAGAAAAATGAATAACTAGGTACACTGCTCAAAGTTGTACCTTCTGGGAGGATTTACCTTCACTGCTGTCCTTCAGAGGTGTCCCAGAAGGGACTGTGTTGTGTAGTTGTCCACTTGTGGGTTGTATTGCGTATTGGGCATGATCATCTATAAATCAGGCCTGAGTTTTATCTTCTTCAGTAAACTGTAAGGAACTCTCCATAAGGCTGTAGAGAAGGAGTCTTCTACTGCAAAGAACACTCAGCAGAATTCGGGGGTTCAATGCTCCCAGTTTCATCCGGGTCTTCTCACATGTTCCCATTTCAATTATTCATTTTGGAAAAGATGAAAATTACTTGACATAACCTGATATCATTGAAAGTGTGAGAAAATTTGTCCTCAGTCACTGTCAACATGAATACAAATTACAATATTTCTGGAGGGATGTATGGCAATATTTATCATAATCTTAAATTGGAGTAATCTCTGATTCAGTAGTACTTTCAGGAATGTGTCCTAAATTTTCCCACTAATTTGTAATAGCAAAATAAAAATGGAAATGTCTCAAATGTCCACCAATAGAAGGTTAGATGGGGAAAAAAAGGTCCATCTATACATTGTATACTATCAACAATTAAAAATGGGTAAGTAGATTTCATCTATTGATATGGGAAAGTATTTAAAATGTGGTTTCATGAAAAATGACAGATAATTTTAAAAGGATAAAGCCTTGTGTGTGTGCATGTGTGTGCATGTGTGTACATGTGTATGTGCTTTGAGAGATTCCAAAAGGAGCAGTGGTTTACCCTAGGTGCTGGGAGTTCTAGTATATTATACTTCATTCTTTATGTTTTATATATTATATTCATATTTTTCTGTGCTACCAGAATGTATCATTCTTAGAATCAGAAAAAACTGTTTTCACTAAAAATTTAATTGCAGCCATCACTAAAGAAAATCTCAGGCTAGGTGTGATGACTCATGCCTGTAATCACAGCACTTTGGGAGGCTGAGGCAGGTGGATTACTTGAGCCCAGGAGTTTAGGCCCAGCCTGGACAACATAGTGAGACTCTGCCTCTACAAAAATAAAAAAAAATTAGCTTGGCATGGTGGCATATGCCTGTGATCCCAGCTACTCAGGAGGCTGAGGTGGGAGGATCACTTGAGCCTGGGAGGTCAGTGCTACAGTGAGCCATGAGTGCACCACTGCACTCCAGATTGAGCAATACAGTGAGAGCCTGTCTCTCACACACAAAAATAAAATCTCAAAGATTATTCACAGTATACTCCTTAATATACAATGCAGATGCAAGGTAACAATTAATGCCATCTTTTGGTCACCTAAATAGTGCCTAAACAAATTTTGTACATGTTCGAACATTTCTTCCTGTGTTACTATAATTACATGCCCAGATAATATAGAATGTCTTACTCTGCAGTACCCCACTGCAGAGTTTTATTACCATGAAATGACATGATGTCATACAATAGAGTCAGTTCTAGGTCTCTCTGGCTGGGAAATCTTAGGCAAGTTACTTGGCCTCTCTGAATCTCAGCTTCCAAATTTGTAAAAACAATATCTGTACTACCCATTTCACAGAGTTGTAAGGATCAAATGAGATGTATGTGACAACATTGTCTAAACTCTAACATGCAGGTGCAGTTCTATTATTCACATCATGTTTATTAAAATAAGTAAAACTACCATTAACAATGAACGCTACAGGGGGATGAAATGTGGTGTAAGATAGATCCAACATATATAAATAAGCTATGTGACTGAGATCATCTTTCCTTTGCTATGACTAAACAAATAGCTTTATACAGCATGTCAGGCTGAAATGTTCTAAAGTGCCAGCTCTTGTTTCTTTTTTAAGAAACCACTAACTAATAGACTAGTAAACCAGCAGCTCCTCTAAAAAAACAGTGTTACCTTTCTGCAGGAACATCCGATTTTTCTCTTGCTGAAACTTCCAGGCTGGGCATGGTGGCTCATTTCTGTAATCCCAGCACTTTGAGCCCAGGAGTTTGAGACCAGCCTGGGCAACACAGTGAGACCCTGTCTCTACAAAAATAAACAAAAACAACAACAACAAAAAATTCCATAAGCTCTTTTCCTTTTTTCCATCAATTTCTGCCACTGCTCAAGTGCTCAGGTCCAAAGTGCAGCATATCAATATATAGTCGTGTGATGCACTGCATAATGCTGTTTCAGTTAACAATGGGCCACATATACAATGGTGGCCCCATAAGATTATAATGGAGCTGAAAAATTCCTATCTTGTGACAGCATCACTATTGTAATGTCTAGCACAATGTATTACTCATGTGTTTGTGGTGATGCTGGTGTAAACCAACCTACTGCACTGCCAGTAGTATAAAAGTACAGCACATACAATTATGTATAGTACATAATATCTGATAATGATAATAAATGACTATGTCACTGGTTTATGTATACCATGTAAGTTTGTGTAAGTACACGCTATGATGTTTGAACAATGACGAAATCACCTAAGGACACATTTCTCAGAATGTATCCCTGTTGTTAAGTGATGCATGACTGTACCAGTGTCACTTTCAAGACAGAATGAGAACTGAAACCTTTGTCTTTTTACCCCAGTTGACTTATCTCTAGTTGGTAAAGTTATTACCAGAACCATGAGTTGCAGTTTTTTTTTTTTTTTTTTTTTAAGACAGAGTCTTACTCTGTCACCCAGGCTGGAGTGCAGTGGTGTGATCTCGGCTCACTGCAACCTCCACTTCCCAGGTTCAAGTGATTCTCCTGCCTCAGCCTCCCGAGTAGCTGGGATTACAGGCATACATCACCATGCCTGGCTAATTTTGTATTTTAGTAGAGATGAGGTTTCACCATGTTGGCCAGGCTGGTCTTGAACTCCTGACCTCAAGTAATCTACCACCTCAGCCTCCCAAAGTGCTGGGATTACAGGCGTGAGCCACCGCACCCAGCCATGATTTGCTTTTTAATGTTATAATTTTGTATTTTCATTTGTAAGGACTATAGATCCAAACGTGAACAAACTGATTTTAAAGTAATTATGGCCATAGCTATCCTTCCTATTATATATCTTTTGCTGAAGTAACCAGGAGGTAGGGCTGATATGGACGATAGTTTAGCCCATGTGGATAAACATTAAATGCCTTTATAGGAGCTGGTTTAAGATTCTGAGTTTTACATAAGAAACAGTGAGGCTGTGCAGAATGTAATCTTGTTTCAGAAATAGCATCTGGTGAAATTATTGTTATTAGACATTGTTATTAGATAGTCAACAGTGTCAGTCTCATTTGAATTGGGATAAGGCAAGAGCATAGGGATAAGGTAAGGTCAGATGATTGCTTTTCTGGTACAAACATCATATTCTAAATAAACAATTATAGTTTGCCTTTCGGTGAACTAAGTCTTCGGATTACAAGTTGATTTTTCTTTTGTGGAGAGGAGGAAGATAGGTACTATCACATTTAAAAATGATATCAAGCCTAGAACTTTGGAGAAAGTGAAATGGGAAGAATAATCTTTAAATCTAGAATTAGAATCAAATTGTAAACTCTGACATTCTTTCTACTGAAAATTATAGAATCACATTTTGATAGTTTGAACCAAATAAAACACAGAAGCAATTGCTAAGTGTTGATAAGTAAAGGAAAAGAATGTGATTCAATCCACTAGGAAGATTTTGATCCAAAATGAAACAGTTTTTCTCCCCTGCTAGTCAGGCAGAAATCCAATTACTCTTGTTTGATCTACTATGGAGAGGTAAATGTGAGAGGTATAGATTATGGATAGTTTTATGGATTTTAATCTTAGAAATCAACAAGTGAAGGTTTTACACTTGCACATAGTTACTTAACCGGTGTTAAGAATAAAACCTAATCAATAATAATTTTTGTTTTACTGTGATTTGCTCTAGTTCCAATTATGATGTTGGCTACCTTTCTTTATATGAATGCTTTAAAGATAATCTCTCTCTAGTTGAGGGTTTAATGTGGGACTAGTTTTCATTTCATACAAGGTCTCAGAAACAAAACCAGAATAAAGGAAACTTAATAAAGACAAGTTCTAGGAAGGTTGGGAACATAAAGAGAGATGAACTGAAATGAGTCTCTTTTCCTTTAAGTTGTGTCAATCCTCATTACTGTTTGAATAGTTCAATCCAATGAAGCATGAGAATGAGATGGAGCATATGTACATGACAGGTATAAAGTGGAATACTCTTGCTTTCGTTTGCAAAATGGTGCAGTGAGAAGACCTATGTTCTGGACCTGGATCTGGTCCTTAGGAACTGAAAGACCTGGTATTGAAAGCCTGATATAACAAAGGGCTGAGACAGCATTCACTGATCCCTCATTCTAGGCATGGTGCTAAATACTTTATACATATGCTTTCTTTCCATCATCAAAACAATCCTCTTAAGTAAATGGTATTATTCTTTTTTTTTTTTTTTGTTACAGATAGTGGGACTGAACTTCTGAGAGGTTAAGTGACATGGCACAGATTACACAGAAGAGAAAGATTTTGAAGACCAGATGAAGTAATGTTCCCTTGGAATACTGCAGAGCAAGGTATCCAAAGGTTTAGGGATATTGGAATGTTAGAGTTATCATGTTAACCTGCTCACTCACCCAAGAAGGGTCCAGAGGGTACGCCTTTCACCATGACTGTGAGAAAGAAATTTGCAAGGGAAGCCTCAGCATCCCCTAAGTACTCTAACTTGAAACATCAAAACGGAGAGTCACAGTTCCTTTGTGAAAGTATTTTAAAAAAGCACTTTGGGCCGGGCGTGGTGGCTCACACCTGTAATCCCAGCACTTTGGGAGGCCAAGGCGGGAGAATCACGTGGTTAGGAGATCGAGACCATCCTGGCTAACACGGTGAAACCCCGTCTCTACTAAAAATACAAAAAATTGGCCAGGCGTGGTGGCGGGCGCCTGTAGTCCCAGTTACTTGGGAGGCTGAGGCAGGAGAATGGTGTGAACCCGGGAGGCAGAGCTTGCAGTGAGCCCAGATCGCACCACTGCACTCTAGCCTGGGCAACAGAGCAAGACTGACTCTCTCGAAAAAAAAAAAGAAAAAAAAAAAGCACTTTGAAAATTGACAAATGCTATACAAATGCTATACAAATTTCAACTACTGTTACTCTTATTATTTTAGTCCTCAGCAAGGAAAATAATAACCTGTTCTTTCTTTCTGAGTGCTCTTTCCAGACAGGCTTCCACTTATTCTGCATCAGTATAACAACTGCCTCCATTTCCAAAAAAGGGCATAATTCGTGTTTGCAGGTGTTCCATTGGCCCTATTGCTACAATTGGTAGAAACAGTTATTTTTGCCAAGTTGATGACAGGTCCAAGAGGAAAACAAAAGGGAACCAACTTTTCTTACTATTCTGTTAGGATCTAATAAAAATCCCGGTGTGTTAAGAAAAATCATACACTTTATCATATGTGTGGGAATCACTGGGCTGCTGATGACTTGCATCATAACAGGTCTCTTGGGAAGGGTCACTCTTTACTGATGACTTCACTGCCTTGTCTCTTTTTATGCACACAAGCAGGGCACACACAACCTATTTGTCAACTTCACAAGTACTCAGTTGTAAACAACGACTCTTAGATTATCTTGGTAGTTGGTGTGTCCTGAGAGATAAGACTGTTTTTTCCCCAGCTGCCTCACTCCTGAATGACTGGGAATTTCTTTAGAAGAGGCTGCTGCCCTTTCCCTTATATAAAGGTTATCAAAATACCCACTGTACAATTCTCTGTTTTCCTGTGACCATAACTACTATTAAAACAACCTTCTTATGGGAATATAATACCAAACAGTAGGGAAAAAGAGGCAAAACTTCATTCCCATGTTCTGACTAGGACTATGTGGTTTGTTACATCTTTTCTCAAACAAATGTTACTAATGATATTTTCTAGCCTATTTTGCCTCCCAGGAGTCAAATCATCAAATACAGCATTTTGTTAGTTCTCAGGACCCTGATACATTCTGATCCCCATTTATTTAGTGGCAAAGACTGAGGGAATTCTCAGCAGGCCAATAATAGAAAGCATTAGGAAAAGCTCTGGACTGAGAAATCTGATTACATGCCATTCTACTGTATTTTGCATGTCACAAGTGACCTCTTTTAGTGTCTCAAGTTTCTTTCTCCATAAAAAAAAAATGTACCTTTTAGGGCTCTAAACAAAATGAGTGAAATATATCTAAAGTTGTATATGTGACCCACATCAGCTCACAATTGTTTACTACAAGGACATGCCAACAGATTTCCTCCTCCTAAGTTTCTTTTTAAAACTCTGGTTGCTTGGAAGCAGTATGGACATTGATAATGACAGGCCTTATGAGCTATCTGGTCCCATTTTGAGACCTGCTGGGTCTTGCTTATTCTTATCCAAAAGACTTGAGAGCAGGGCCTGATGAAGTCTCAAAGTATGCAGCAATCTTACTCATTGAAGCCAGAAGCAGAGGGTCAATTCAAAATTTGGAGGAAGGCAACACAGGCATACCACTACTTTCACAGGATCTTTAAATATGTTGTTAGGTTATTATATAATATTATATATAAATACAAGATTAAATTATCATTAAAGAAAATATATTTTTCTGAGGCCCCATAACAACTAGCCATGATTTTTTTCTCTAAAATTAAAAATTATTTTCTTATTTGTATTCTATGTCTCAAAGTAACTATGACTTTTAAGAAAATAATTTTTTATTTCTTGCATGAATAACATTGCAGTAGTGACAGATTAGAACACTTAAAAATCTCACCTCACACCAAATCAATAGTTTTGGTTCACTTTTCTATGTTCATTTCTGTGCTGGACTATATGTCTGCATAATTTTATGCAATTGAGGCCACTGCATAGATTTAATTTTATATGATTTGTTTTTCCTTCAGGGAGGAAAAGAAGTTTGACATTTATGTAGGATCTACTAGGGTAGGGTACTATTTTAGACTCATTAATATACTTTATATCTTTTATTTCTCAGTAAGGTATATATATTATTATTCTCTTGTTTATGTAGAGAGACTAAGTAACTTTCTGAGATCACACTGAAAGGCAATAGGGCCAATAATCAAAGGGATTCCAGCTTGTACTTTTTTTCATTATACAATGCCGCCTCATTTAGTTTTTTCCCTTTACTTTACTACAAAGCTTTTTTGTTTGTTTGTTTTAGACAGAGTTGCTCTGTCACCCAGGCTGGAGTGCAGTGGTGCAATCTAAGCTCAATGCAGCCTCCGACTCCAAGGTTCAAGCGATTCTTGTGGCTCAGCCTCCCAAGCAGCTGGGACTACAGGTGCATGCTACCAGGCCTGGCTAATTTTTCGTATTTTCAGTGTAGAAGGGGTTTCACCATGTTGGCCAGGCTGGTTTTGAATTCCTGGCCTCAAGTGATCTGCATGCCTCAGCCTCCCAAAGTGCTGGGATTACAGGCGTGAGCCACCATGCCCGGCCTGTACAAAGTTTTAACTTTAATAGCCTCTTAAAATTGAGATTGTAAGCTCCCTGATTAGGTCTCATTGCTATCCTCAGCACTCAATAGATGTTCAATAAATATTTATTCAATAATGCAAACCTCTATTCACTCAATTCATTCTCCTTTCCCTATTCCTTGGGATGAAAAGCTGAGAGACACTGAGACCCATGTCATAGATTTTATCCCTTATATTTATTTGGCTTCTTTTCATTTAGTCCTCATAACAACTCAGTAGGATATGTACTATTATCACCCCTATTTTACATATAAGCGAACCACAGCACTGGAAATAAACTTGAGGGCTGGGGACTCCAAAGTCCAAACCTTTAACTATTACACTATTTTATTCTACATAGATTATTCAAAGTTATAAGCAAATCATATGTTTATATGCCATATATAACTTCAGTTCACCCAAACAGCTTGTTTTATATAGGAATTATGTCTTTTTTTTTTTTTTTTTTTTTTTTGAGACAGGGTCTTACTTTGTTACCCAGGCTGAGTGGAGTGGCATGATCACGGCTCACTGCAGCCTCAACCTCCTAGGTTCAAGCGATCCTCCCACCTCAGCCTCCTCCCAGAGTAGCTGGGACTACAGGCATGTACCATCACACCCAGATAACTAAAAAAAATTTATTTAGAGATGAGGTCTCACTATGCTGCTCAGGCTGGTCTTGAACTCCTGGATTCAAACAATCCTCCCACCTTGGCCTCCCAAGTGCTGGGATTGTAAGTGTGATCCATTGTGCCTGGCCTGAAATATTTTATAAAGCAAAATAATACCTCCCAAATTTATCCAGCTGACTCCAGATTTTCTTAGACATTAAATTTTCTTACAGTAATAGCCATGAGTTTTTAAAATTCAGCAAATATTAAGTACCTACTGTGTGCTAGATATTTGGGATACAATGGCGGGTAAATTGTACATAGTTTTTAACCTCTTGGAACTTACAGTCTAGTGTTGTGTGTTATGTCTAGGCTTCTTTGAGAATCCTTATCATCTGTTTGGGCATTTTCTTTGTGCTGCTATAACATCCTGCCTTCATTATATACTTTAAAATTTATTTTATTATTTTTAAATGTGTCCCTTGAGTCATACTTTATTATATTAAGATATAACAAAAGTATAAAAATATACTAAAATATCCATCTGTCCATCATACAGTTATAAATAGGATATTACCCATAGAATATTTCCAATGAAACTCTTTCCCCAATTGTATTCAATTCTCTTTCCTATAGAAAGGAAAGCATTATCCTGATGATAGCCATTAGCTATTATGGTAACGTGTGTGTGTGTGTGTGTGTGTGTGTGTGTGTGTGTGTGTGTGTATGTCATGGGGCCTCAGATAAAGATTTTTTTTTTTTTTTTGAGACAAAGTCTTGCTCTGTCGCTAGGCTACAGTGCAGTGGCGTGATGTCGGTTTACTGCAACCTCCAACTCCCTGGTTCAAGCAATTCTCCTGCCTCAGTCTCCCAAGTAGCTGGGATTACAGGCATGCGCCACCACACCCAGCTAATTTTTGTATTTTTAGGGAAGATGGGGTTCCACCATGTTGGCCAGGATGGTCTTGATATGACCTCGTGATTCACCTGCCTCAGCCTCCCAAAGTACTGGGATTACAGGTGTGAGCTACTGCACCCAGCCCATATTTTCTTTAATGATAATTTAATCTTATATTTATATATAATATACATAAAATTTGTCATTTTTAACCATTTTTAAGTATTCATTTCAGTGGCATTAATTACATTCACAGTGTGGTGCAACTATCACCACAATCTGTTTCCAAAACTTTTTCATCGCCCCAAACGGAAATTCTGTAACCAATAAGCAGTAAATTCCCATTCTCTCCTCCATCCAGCCCTTGGTAATTTCTAATATATTTCCTGTCTCTATGAAGTTGCCTATTCTACATATTTCATATAAGTGGAATCATAGAATATTTTGTCTCTGTCGCTGTCTTATTTCACTTAGCATAATGTTTTTTTTTCTTTTTTCTTTTTTTTTTTTTTTTGAGACAGAGTCTCACTCTGTCACCTGGGCTGAAGTGCAGTGTCGTGATCTTGGCTTACTGCAGCCTCCACCTCCCAGGTTCAAGTGATTCTCCTGCCTCAGCCTCCCAAGTAGCTGGGATTACAGGTGTGCACCACCACATCGGTTAATTTTTGTATTTTCGGCAGAGGCGGGTTTCACCATGTTGGCCAGGCTGGTCATGAACTCCTGACCTCAAGTAATCTGCCTGCCTCGGCCTCCCAAAGTGCTGGGATTACAGGTGTGAGCCACCATGCCCAGCCTAGCATAATGTTTCAAAGTTTCATCCATATTGTAGCATGCATCAGAATTTCACTCCTTTTTAAGGCTGAATAATATTCTGTTGCATATATATACTCATTTTATTTATCCCTCATCAATACAGTTGATGAAAACTGTATTGTTTCCATCTTTTGGTTCTTGTGAACAATGCTGCAATGAACATTGGCATACAAATAACTGAATCCGTTTTTAATTCTGTTGGCTATGTAGCTAGGAGTGAAATTGCTGGGTTGTAGTAGTTGTATGTCTAGCTTTCTGAGGAACTGTCAAACTGTTTTCCACAGCAGCTGCATAATTTTACATTTCCGTCAGCAATACATAAAGGTTTGCCAACACTTGCTATTTTCTGTTTTACAAAAAGAATTATAGTGATACTGATAGATTTAAAGTGATATTTCATTGTAGTTTTGATTTGCATTTCCCAACTGACTAATGATATTGAGTATATTTTCATGTGCTTATTGGCCATTTGTATATCTTCTTTGGAAAAATATCGATTCAGTTCTTTTTTTTTTTCTTTTTGTGAGACAGAGTTATGCTCTTTCGCCCAGGCTGGAGTGCAGTAGTGCAATCTCGGCTCACTGCAACCTCTGCCTTCCGGTTTCAAGTGATTCTCCTGCCTCAGCCTCCTGAGTAGCTGGGATTACAGGTGCCTGCCACCATTCCTGGCTAATTTTTTTTTTTTTTTTTTTTTTTTTGTATTTTTAGTAGAGACAGGGTTTCACCATGTTAGCCAGGCTGATCTCGAACTCCTGACCTCGTGATCTGCCTGCCTCAGTCTCCCAGGGTGCTGGGATTACAGGCGTGAGCCACCGCACCCAGCCTGGATTCAGTTCTTTTGTACGTTTTTGAACTGGGTTTTTTTTTGTTGTTGAGTTACAGGGTTTTTTTTTGTTTTGTTTTGTTTTGCTTTTTTTGAGATGGAATCTTACTCTGTTGCCCAGGCTGGAGTGCAGTGGTGCGATCTCGGCTCACTGCAACCTTCACCTCCTGGGTTCAAGCAATTCTCCTGCCTCAGCCTCCCAGGTAGCTGGGACTACAGGCGCATGCGATCACGCCTGGCTAATTTTTTGTATTTTTAGTAGAGACGGGATTTCACCGTGTTAGCCAGGATGGCCTTGATTTCCTTACTTTATGATCTGCCCACCTCGGCTTCTCAAAGTACTGGGATTACAGGCGTGAGCCACCATGCCCAGCTAGGAGTTTTTAAAATATTCTGGATATTACATGCTTATTAGATGCATGACTTGCAAACGTTTTCTACCATTCTGTAGATTGTCTTTTCATTTCCTTGATAATGTCCTTTGATACACAAAAATTTTTAATTTTGATGAAGTCCAACTTTGTTTTTTCTTTTGTTGCTCAGGCTTTTGGTATCATATCTAAGAATCTATTGCCAAATTTAAGATCATAAAGATTTACCCTTATGTTTTCTTGTAAGAGTTGTATGGTTTTATCTCTTATATTTATTTTAAATCATTGCTCCATTTTGAGTTAATTTTTGTGTATAGTATGAGGTAGGAAGCCCATTTCATCCTTTTGCACATGTATATCCAGTTGTCCCGGTCCCATTTGTTGAAAAAAGCTATGTTTTCTCCACTGAGTTGTCTTGATAACCTTGTCAAAAATCAATTGACCATAAATGTAAGAGTTTATTTCTGGGATCTCTATTCTATTCCATTGGTATACACACACACCCCAATATAAATTATATACAGTATGTATAGATAAATTTAAATATATATTTATTTATAAATTATTATATTTAAATATATATTTATATATAAATAAAAAAGAAATAAAAAAAGAAAAAATAAATATAATTACAAATAAATATATATTTGGCCAGGCACGGTGGCTCACACCTGTAATTCCAGCACTTTGGGAGGCCAAGGCAGGCAGATCACCTGAGCTCAGGAGTTCAAGACCAGCCTGGCCAACATGGTGAAACCCCGTCTCTAGTAAAAATACAAAAATTAGCTGGGCATGGTGGCACATGCCTGTAATCCCAGCTACTCAGGAGGCTGAGGCAGGAGAATCGCTTGAATTCAGGAGGCGGAGGTTGCAGTTAGCCGAGATTGCACCACTGCACTCCAGCCTCGACAACAGAGTGAGACTCTGTGTCAAAAAACAAAACAAAACAAATATATATTTATAGATAAATAAGTATATATTCATCCTTATGCCAGTATCACACTGTTTTGATTACTATGGCTTTGTAATAAATTTTGGAATTGGGATGTGTGAGGTCTCCAACACTGTTCTTAATGTTCAAGACTCCAACACTGTTCTTAATGTTCAAGACTCTTATTGCTATTCAGGCAATTCTATATAAATTTGAAAATCACCTTTTCTATTTTTGCCAAAAAAAGGCTTTTTTTTTTTTTTTCAGACAGGGACTCACTTTATTGCCCAGACTAGAGTATAGTGGCATGATTACAGCTCACTGCAGCCATGACCTCCCCAGCTCAGGTGATCATTTCACCTCAGCCTCCAAGGTAGCAGGAACTACAGCCGTGCACCACCACACCCTGCTAATTTTTTGTATTATTTTGTAGAGACGGGGTTTCACCATGTTTCCCAGGCTGGTCTTGAACTCCTGGGCTCAAGTGATCTTCCTGCTTTGGCCTCCCAAAGTGCTGGGATTACAGGTGAGAGCCACTGCAAAGTTGTTGAAATTTTGATAGTGATTGTATTGAAACTCTAGATCACTTTGGGTAATACTGACTTTTTTTTTTTTTTCCACACAGGGTCGGGCTATGTTGCCCAGGCTGGAGTGCAGTGGCATGTTCTCAGGTCACCGCAACCTCCACCTCCTGGGCTCAAGTCTTCCCACCTCAGGCTCCTGAGTAGCTGGGACTCTAGGCATGTGCCATCACATTCAGCTAAGTTTTGTGTTTTTTGTAGAGATGGAGTTTTGCCATGTTGCCCAGGCTGGGCTCAAACTCCTGGGATCAAGTGATCCTCCTGTTTCAGCCTTCCAAAGTGTTGGGATTACAGCTGTGAGTCACCATGCCTGGTCACATTGATTTTTTTATGTTGAGCCACTTTTTTTTTTTTTTTTTTTTTTTTTGAGACGGAGTCTCGCTGTGTCGCCCAGGCTGGAGTGCAGTGGCGCGATCTCGGCTCACTGCAAGCTCCGCCTCCCGGGTTCCCGCCATTCTCCCGCCTCAGCCTCTGAGTAGCTGGGACTACAGGCGCCCGCCACCGCGCCCGGCTAGTTTTTTGTATTTTAGTAGAGACGGGGTTTCACCGTGTTAGCCAGGAGGTCTCGATCTCCTGACCTCGTGATCCGCCCGTCTCGGCCTCCCAAAGTGCTGGGATTACAGGCTTGAGCCACCGCGCCCGGCCTGTTGAGCCACTCTTGCATTTCCTAGGATAAATCCCACTTGGTTATGGTATATAATCATTTCAATATACTGCTGGATTAGGTTTGCTGGTGTTTTGTTGCTGATTTTCACATTACATTCATAAAGTGGTTTGGTCTATGATTTTCTTGTTATGTCTTTTTTTTTTTTTTTTTTTTTTTTTGATTTTTTTTTTGAGACGGAGTCTCGCTCTGTCACCCAGGCTGGAGTGCTGTGGCCAGATCTCAGCTCACTGCAAGCTCCGCCTCCCGGGTTCACGCCATTCTCCTGTCTCAGCCTCCCGGGTAGCTGGGACTACAGGCGCCGCCACGTCGCCCCGCTAGTTTTTTGTAGTTTTAGTAGAGACGGGGTTTCACCGTGTTAGCCAGGATGGTCTCGATCTCCTGACCTCGTGATCCGCCCGTCTCGGCCTCCCAAAGTGCTGGGATTACAGGCTTGAGCCACCGCGCCCGGCCTTCTTGTTATGTCTTTAACTAGCTTTGATAGCAGGGTAACGCTGGACTCAAAGAATGGACTTCCTCTTCAATTTTTTGGAAGAGTTTGAGAAGAAATGGTGTCAATTCTTTTCTAACTGTTTGGTAAAATTAATCACTAAAACCATTTGGTAGTAGACTTTTCTTTGCCTTTCATCATATTTGGGAAGTTTATAGCCATTATTTCTTCAAATAATCTCTTTGTATTTTTCTCTATCTTCTCCTTCTGGAACTCCCACAATGCATATAATAATGGTCAGCTTGGTGCTTTTCCACAAGTCCCTTTAAGCTCTGTTCAGTTTTCTTCATTCTTTTTTTTTTCTTTCTGCGCCTCAGACTTGATAATTTGAATTATCTTATATTCAAATTCCCTGATTCTTTCTTTTGCCTGCTTAAATCTGGTATAGTGAATTTTTCATCTCAGTTATTGTACTTTATAGTTCCAGAATTTGTTTGGTTTCTTTTTGTAATTTCTATCTTTGTTGATATTCTAATTTCATTCACACATCATTTTCCTGATTTTCTTTAGTTCTTTGTCCATGTTTTCCTTTAGCAATTTTAGCATATTTAAGACAGTTTTTTCTTAAGTCTTTGTCTTGTAAGTCCAATGTCTGGGCTTCCCCAGGGATAATTTTATTGGTTTATTTTGTTCCTTTGAATGGGTTATACTTTCCTTTTTTTTTTTTGAGATGGAGTCTCGCTCTGTCACCCAGGCTGGAGTGCAGTGGTGTGATCTCAGCTGACTGCAACATCTGCCTCCTGGGTTTAAGCACTTCTCCTGCCTCAGCCTCTCGAGTAGCTGGGGTTTTAGGCGTGTGTCACCATGCCTGGCTAATTTTTGTATTTTAAGTAGATATGAGGTTTCATCATGTTGACCAGGTTGGTCTTGAACTCCTGACTTCAAGTGATCCGCCCACCATGGCCTCCAAAAGTGCTGGGATTATGGGTGTGAGTCACTGCACCTGTCCACTTTCCTCTTTTTTCTTTTGTATGCCTTGTGATTTTTATTGAAAATTGGACATTTGACTGTTACAATGTGGTAACTCTGAAAATCGTATTTTCCCCTTCTCCAGGGTATGAACTTTGGTTTTTCTTTTCTTTTTTATTAGTTTTTTTCTTTTTGAGATGGAGTCTCACTTTGTTGCCCAAGCTGGAGTGTAGTGGTGTAATCTTGGCTTACTGCAACCTCCGCCTCCTGGGTTTAAGTGATTCTCCTGCCTCAGCCTCCCAAATAGCTGGGATTACAGGTGCCCACCACCATGCCCAGCTAATTTTTGTATTTTTAGTAGAGACAGGGTTTTGCCATGTTGATCTGGCTGGTCTTGAACTCTTGACCTCAGGTGATCCAACTGCTTCATGAAGCCTCCCAAAGTGCTGGGATAACAGGCGTGAGCCACCATGCCCAGCCTTGGTTTTTCTTTTTATTGAAGGCTGTAGTAGTCTGGTTGTTTAGTGACTTTTCCAGATTATTTTTGAAAAGATGACTATATTCCTTGTTGTGTGTGATCACTGAAGTCTCCATTCTTTCAAAGATTTCCTTGAAGGTCAGGAGCTAAAAAATAAAATGAACTAAACTAAAATAAATATCATCCTCCCCCCAAAAAAATAGTAAAGAAAAACAAAAATAT
Source organism: Rhinopithecus bieti (assembly GCF_001698545.2). Taxonomy (NCBI): domain Eukaryota; kingdom Metazoa; phylum Chordata; class Mammalia; order Primates; family Cercopithecidae; genus Rhinopithecus; species Rhinopithecus bieti. The sequence continues at coordinate 417,784 of NW_016803909.1, forward strand.
ATACACAAAAAATCACTAAAAACTCTCCCACTCTTTGCAGATTAGCTCTGTGGTGGGGCGTTCCAACACATATATAGGCTTGCACTGAAGCTAGGGATCAGTCTGAGATGAAAGCTTCGGGTCTTCTTAGGTCTTTTCTGAGCATTTGTCTTGTTCTGGGCATGTATGTCACTTTCTAAATTTGCCTGTATATTTCTTATGTACATAAGTACTTCTGAAAGTCCTTATTTCTCACAGAATCTCCCTCAGATTTTCCTCCTAGGACTTAAGTAGTCTACTGTATCTGTAATACTTTACTCCAGGCATCTGTGGTTTGTTAGTTTGCCTTGTAGTTTTGAACACTGTGTGGCATTTATGGCCTGAGTTCTGAGTTAGGTGAAACACAGACACACCTTGAGGCAGTCCTTCAGGTAGCCCCCAGAGAGGCTGGAATAGACATACATAACACTTTGCAAATAAAGTCTGCTCTGTTCCTGTGGAACCAGGATTCAGGATCCGCACTAGGACAAAGGCTGTTGCTGTTCCAAGTCTGCCACCATCTAGGCTGGAGGCAGAGCAAAAGCAAATAAATTCCACAAATGTTTTCTATGCTTTCAAGTTGCCTTTTTTCTTGATTTAATATTCATTTGGTTGATGTAAACCTTTGACTATTTTCCAGTATTCTGACAAAGTTGGTTTTTAGCGTTTCTGCTTGTTTTTCAGTATTTCTATGGGTAGACAAGAGAGCTTAGAGCTGCCTACTCCACCATTTTGCTGACATCACTGCCAATAACTTTTAATTCACAAAACTTTTGGGTTACAAAGCACCTCAAATTTCTGTAGTGACTCAGTGTTTCTGGAGTATTTTGAGATCTACTTATTTGTCCAATTTAGTTCTACTCTTGATGACAGATGTTGTTCTCAATGATGACCATAATTTCTGTATGTAGGTTCCTCTAAGTCAGTAGTTCTCAACCTTGGTTGCATATTAGACACACCTATCATAGTTACACAAAATAGAGATGCTGAGGAGGAGGCAGAGCAAAATGGCCAAATAGCAGCCTCCACCAACTGTCCTCTCCGCAAGAACATCAAATTGAAGAACTGTCCACACAAAAAAGCACCTTCATAAGAACAAAAACTCAGGTGAGTGATCACAGTGAAGATAATAGAAAAGACAGTCTTGAATTGCCAATGCCCATCCCTTGGAAGCAGCCATGTGGCATGAAGAAAGAATTTGTGTACTTTGGGGAGGAGAGCACAGTGATTGTGGGACTTTGCATTGGAACTCAGTGCTGCCCTGTCACAGCAGAAAGTAACACCAGGCAGAACTCAACTGGCACTCATGGAGGGAGCATTTAGACAATCTATAGCCAGAGAGGAATTATGCATCCCAGCAGTCAGAACCTGAGTTCCAGAAAGCCTTGCCATTGTGGGCTAAAGTGCTCTGGGGCTCTAAATTTGAAAGGCAGTCTAGGCCAGAGGGACTGCAATTCCTAGCAAGTCCTAGTGCTGTGCTCAGCTAGAAGCCAGTGGACTTGGGGTGCATATGATGTAATGAGATGCCAGCAAGGGTGGCCAAGGGAGTGTCTGCACCCCCCTCTCCCAACCCAAGGCAGCACATCTTGCAGCTCTGGGAGAGACTTCTTCCCTTTGTCGGAGGAGAGGAGAGTAAAGAGGATTTTGTCTTGCAACTTGGATACCAGCTCAGCCCCAGTAGGATAGTGAACCAATCAGAGTCGTGAGGCCCCCATTACAGGCCCTTGCTCCTTGACATTTCTACACATACCTTGGGCCAGAAGGGAACCTGCTGCCTTGAAGGGACAAATCCAGTCCTGGCAGGATTCATCACTTACTGAATAAAGAGCTATTGGGCCCTGAATAATCAGCAGTGGTATCCAGGCGGTACTTACCATGGGCCTTAGGAGAGATGCAGAGACATTCTGATTTCAGGTGTGACCCATCACCTTCTCAGCTGTTGGCCATGGGGAGAGACTCCTTTCACTTGAGAAAAAGAGAGGGAAGAGTAATGGGGACTGTGTCTTTCAGCTTGGGTACCAGCTCAGCCACTGTGGGGTAGAGCACCAAGTGGACTCTTGGGGTCCCCGATTCCAGGTCTTGGCTCTTGGATGGCATTTCTGGACCTGCCCTGGGCCATAGAGGAGCCCACTTCCCTGAAGGGACAGTCCTGGGCCTGGCAGCATTCACCACAAGCTAACTGAAGAGCCCTTGGGCCTTGAATGAACATCAGTGGCAGCCAGGATGTACTCACCATAGGTCTCAGGTGGTAGTGGCCATACAGAGAGACTCCTCTGTTTGGGGAAAAGGGGAGGGAAGAGGGGAAAGAGTTTGTCTCCGCCAGCACAGCCACAGTAGAATAGAGCTCTAGGTAGTTTCCTAACGTTGTCACCTCTAGGCCTTGGCTTTCAGACAGCATCTCTGGAACCACTTGGGACCAGGGGAGCTCATTGCCCTGAAGGGAAAGACTGAAACCTGGCTGGTTTTGCTCCCTGCTGACTGGAGAGCTCTAGGGCCTTGAGTGAACATAGGTGGTAGCCAAGCAGTTCCAACTGAAGACCTTGGGTGTGACCCAGTGCTGTGCTGTCTTCAGGTCTGACCCAGCAGAGTTTCAGTGGTAGTGGCCACAGGAGTGCTTGTATCACTGCTCCTCCAGCTCCAGGAAGTTCAGCACGCATGCGTGGGCGTGCACACACACACACACATACACACACACACACACACACACACACTGTTTGTGTGGGAGAAAGTAAGGGAAGAGAACAAAAGTCTCTCGTAATCCAGAGAATTCTTTTGGATCTTATCCAAGAACACCAAGGCAATACCTCTATGAGTCTGCAAGAGCCACAGTGTTACTGGGCTTGGGGTGCCCCCATTTCATGAAATTATGGCTGCAATGACCAAAAGCTTATATCCAATACCCAAGTCCTTTCAGATATCTGGAAAGCCTTCCCAAGAAGGACACGCACAAACATGCCCAGACAGTGAAGGCTATAATAAATACCTAACTTTTCAATGCCCACGCACTGATGAACATCCACAAACATCAAGACCATCCAGGAAAACATGACCTCACCAAATAAACTAAATAAGGCACTAGTGACAAATCCCAGAGAGACAGAGATATGTGACCTTTCTGACAGAGAATTCAAAATAGCTGTGTTGAAGAAACTTGACCAGATTCAAGATTACACAGAGAAGAAATTCAGAATCCTATCAGACAAATTTAACAAAGCGATTGAAATAATTAAAAAGAATCAAGCAGAAATTGTGGAGCTGAAAAATGCAATTGCCATACTGAAGAATGCATCAGAGTCTTCTCTTTTTTTTTTTTTTTTTAACTTTTTTTTTTTGAGATAGAGTCTCACTCTGTTGCCCAAGCTGGAGTGCAGTGGTGTGATCTTGGCTCACTGCAACCTCTGTCTCCCAGTTCAAGCAGTTCTCCTGCTTCAGCCTCCCGAGTAGCTGGAATTACAGGTATGTGCCACCATGCCCAGCTAATTTCTTTGTATTTTTAGTAAAGACAGGGTTTCACCATGTTGGCCAGGCTGGTCTCGAACTCCCGAACTCAAGTGATCCACCTGCCTCAGCCTACCAAAGTGTTGGGATTCTAGGTGTGAGCCACTGTGCCCGGCCTACATCAGAGTCTCTTAACAGCAGAATTAGTCAAGCAGAAAAAAGAATTAGTGAGCTTGAAGACAGGCTATTTGAAATCATACAGTCAGAGGAGACAAATGAGAAGAGAATGAGGCACGCATACAAGATCTAGAAAATAGCCTCTAAAGGGCAAATCTGAGTTATTGGCCTTAAAGAGGAGGTAGAAAGAAGGTCAGGGTAGAAAGTTTATTCAAAGGGATAATAACTGGTAACTTCCCAAACCTAGAGACAGATACCAATATTCGAATACCAAAAGGTTATAGAACACCACACAGATAAAACCCAAAGAAGACTATATCAAGGCATTGAGTCATCAGACACCCAAAGTCAAGAATTAAGAAAGGATACTAAAAACAGCAAGAGGAAACAACAACAAAAAGTAACATACAATGCAGCTGCAATACATCTGGAAGCTGATTTCTCAGTAGAAATCTTACAGGCCAAGAGAGAGTGAGAGTGGTATGACATATTAAAAGTGCTAAAGGGAAAAAAAAATCTTTATCCTAGAATACTATATCCATCCAGTGAAAATATCCTTCAAACATGGAGGAGAAATAGGGACTTTCCCAGACAAACAAAAGCTGAGAGATTTTATCAATACCAGGCCTGTCCCACAAGAAATGCTAAAGGGAATTTTTCAATTTTTTTTTTAGACGGAATTCTGCTCTGTTGTCCAGGCTGGAGTGCAGTGGTGCGATCTCGGCTCACTGCAACCTCCACCTCCTAGGCTCAAGCGATTCGCCTGCCTCAGGCTCCTGAGTAGCAGGAATTACAGCACCGCCCCCACCCCCCCACGCCTGGCTTATTTTTATTTTTTTGAGACACAGTCTCACTCTATCACCCATGCTGGAGTGCAGTGGCATGATCCCGGCTCACTGAAACTTCCACCTCCTGGGTTCAAGTGATTCTCCTGCCTCAGCCTCCTGAGTAGCTGGGATTACAGGTGTGCACCACCATGCCCAGCTAATTTTTTATATTTTTAGTAGAGATAGGCTTTCACCATGCTGGCCAGACTGGTCTTGAACTCCTGGCCTTGTGATCTGCCCACCTTGGCCTCCCAAAGTGCTGGGATTACAGGCATGAGCCATGGCGCCTGACCTCGGTTTATTTTTGTATTTTTAGTAGAGATGACGTTTCACTATGTTGGCCAGGCTGGTCTTGAACTCCTGACCTCAGGTGATCCACCTGCCCTGGCCTCCCAAAGTGCTAGGATTACAGGCGTGAGCCACTGTGCCTGGCCTGGGGATTCTTCAGTCTTAAAGAAAAGGATATTAATGAGTAATAAGAAATCATCTGAAGGTACAAAACTCACTGGTAATAAGAAGCAGAAAAACACAGAATATTATAACACTCTAATTGTGGTATGTAAACTACTCATATCTTGAGTAGAAAGACTAAAAGATGAGCTTATCAAAATAATAATTACAATAATTTTCAAGATATAGACAGTATAATAAGATATAAATAGAAACAACAAAAGTTAAAGAGCAGGGAAACAAATTTTAAGTGTAGAGTTTTTATTAGTTTTCTCTTTGCTTGTCAGTTTATGCAATCAGTGTTAAGTTGTCATCAGTTTAAAATAATGAGTTATAAGATAGTATTTGCAAGCCTCATGGTAACTTGAAATAAAAAAACATACAACAGATACACAAAAAATAAAAGCAAGTAATTAAAACATACTACCAGAGAAAATCACTGTAACTAAAAGGAATACAGGAAGGAAAGAAAGAAGGAAGAGAAGACCACGAGACAACCACAAGACAAATAACAAGGTGGAAGGAGTAAGTCCTTACATATCACAATAATATTGAATGTAAATGTACTCCAGTCAAAAGATAGAGTGGCTAAATGGATAAAAAACAAGATCCAATGATCTGCTGCCCACATGAAACACACTTCACCTGTAAAGACAAACAGAGACTGAAAATAAAGGAATGAAAAAATATATTCCATGAAAATACAGGAAGGTTACAGAATGGAAACTAAACCCCCCCACCCCACAAAACCCCAAACAAACCAACAAACAAAAAAACCCAGCAGGAGAAGCTATACTTACATCAGACAAAATATATTTCAAGATAAAAACTATAATAAAGAAGGTCATTATATAATGATAAAGGGGTCAATTCAGCAAGAAGATATAATTGTAAATATATATGCATTTAACACTGGAGCACTCAGACATATAAAGCAAATATATTTAACCTAAAGAGAGAGATATACCCAACACAATAATAGCTGGAGACTTTAACCCCCCCACTTTCAGCATTGGAGAGATCACACAGACAAAAAAATCAACAAGGAAACATCAGTCTTAATCTGCACTATAAACCAAATGGACCTAATAGATATTTACAGAACATTTCTTCCAATGGGTACAGAATACTTTCTTCTCTTCAGCAGATGGATCATTCTCACAGATTATATGTTAGACCACAAAACAAGTCTTAAAATTTTTTTTTAAAAATTAAAATTACATCAAGTATCTTCTCTGACCAAAATGGAATAAAATTAGAAATCAATAACAGGAATTTTGGAAACAATGCAAACACATGAAATTAAACAACATGTTCCTAAATGACCAGTGGGTCAATGAGAAATTAAGAAGAAAATTTTAAAATGTATTAAAACAAATGATAATGTAAACACAACATACCAAAACCCATGGGATATTGGCCAGGCACAGTGGCTCACACCTGCAATCTGCCACTTTGGGAGGCTAAGGTGGGCAGATCACTTGAGGCCAGGAGTTCAAGAGCAGTCTGGCCAACATGATGAAACCTTGTCTCTATTAAAAATACAAAAATTAGCCAGACATGGTAGCACATGCCTATAATCCCAGCTACTTGGGAAGCGGAGGCAGGAAAATTGCTTGAACCTGGGAAGAGGAGGTTGAAGTGAACTGAGATCACACCACTGCACTCCAGCCCCAGCAACAGAGTGAGTGAGACTCCATCTCAAAAAACAAACCCCAAAAAACAAACAAACAAAAACAACAACAACAAAAAAACAAGACCTGTGGGATACAGCGAAGGCAGTACTAAGAGGGAAATTTGTAGCTCTAAGTGCCTAAATTTTAAAAAGTAGAAACACTTCAAATAAAAAACCTAACAATGTATCTTAAATAACTAGAAAAGCAGAAGCAAACCATACCCAAAATTAGAAGAGAAGACCAGAATGTCAAAAAGTGAAATTGAAATGAAGAAAATAATAGAAAAGTCAACAAAACAAAAAGCTGATTTTTTGAAAAGATAAAACAAAATTGACAAACCTTTAGCCAGACTAAGAAAAAAGGAGTAGACTCAAATACTAGAGATGAAAAAGGAGACATTACAGCTGATGCTGCAGAAATTCAAAGGATCATTAATGGCTACTAGGAGCAATTAAACAGGAAAATGTAGAAGAAATAGATAAATTTCTAGACACATAAAACCTACCAAGATTGAACCATGAAGAAATCCAGATCCTTAACAGGACAATGACAAATAATGAGCTTGAAACCATAATACAAAGTCTCCCAGGGTGGGGATGGTGGCTCATGCCTGTACTCCTAGCACTTTGGGAGGCCAATGTGGGCAGATCACCTGAGGTCAGGAGTTTAAGACCAGCCTGGCCAACATGGCAAAACCCCATCTCTACTAAAAACACAAAAATTAGCTGGGCATGGTGGTGGGCACCTATAATCCCAGCTACTCAGCAGACTGAGGCAGGAGAATTGCTTGAACCTGGGAAGTGGATGTTACAGTGAGCCAAGATCGTACCACCGTGTCTCAGCCTGGATAACAGAGTAAGACTCTGTCTCAAAAAAAAAAAAAAAAAAAAAGTCTCTCAGTTCCTCCCCTCTTCCTTTCTCCCTTTCCTCACTTGCAAAAAAAAAAAAAGGAAAAAGTCTCCCTGCAACGAAAACCCCAGGACCCAATAGCTTCACTGCTAAATTTTACCAAACATTTAAAGAAGAACTAATACCAATCCTACTCAAACTATTCTGAAAATAGAGGAGGCGGAAATCCTTCCAAATTAATTCTACAAGGTAAGTATTACCTTGATACCAATACTGGACAAGGGCACATCAAAAAGGAAAACTATAGGCCAATATCCCTGATGAATACTGGTGCAAAAATCCTTAACAAAATACTAGCAAACTGAATTCAACAATACATTAAAAGATCATTCATCATAACCATGGGGATTTTCCCAGGGATGCAAGGATGGTTCAACATAACACAGATCAATCGGTGGGATCCATCATATCAACAGAGTGAAGGACAAAAACCACATGATCATTTTAATTGTTGCTGAAAAAGCATTTGATAAAATTCAGTATCCCTTCATGATAAAACCCTCAAAAAACTGGATATAAAAAGAACATACCTCAACATAATAAAAGTCATATGTGAACAGACCCACAGCTGCCATCATATTGAATGGGGAAAAACTGAAATACTTTCCTCTAAGATCTATAACACAAGGATGCCTACTTTCATTAACATAGTACTGGAAGTCCTAGTTTGAGCAATGAGACAAAAAAGAGAAATAAAGGGCCAGGCACAGCCATTACTGGCTCACACCTATAATACCAGCACTTTGGGAGGCCAAGGTGGGTGGATCACTTGTACCCAGGAGTTTGAGACCAGCCTGGACAACATAGTGAGATCCCCATTTCTACAAAAAAATTAGCCAGCTGTGATGGCACATTCCTGTAGTCCCACCTACTTGGGAGGCTGAGGTGGGAGGATGAATTGAACCTGGGAGGTCAAGGCTGCAGTGAATTGTGATCATGCCAAAGCACTCCAGCCTGGGTGGCAGAGTGAGACCCTGCCTCAAATAAAATAAAGTAAAGTAAAGTAAAATAAAATAAAATAAAATAAAATAAAATAAAATAAAATAAGTAAAGGGCATCTGAATTAGAAAGGAAGAAGTCAAATTATCCTTGTTTGCAGACAATATAATCTTACATCTGGGAAGACTTAAAGACACCACCAAAAAAGTATTAGAACTGATAAACAAATTCAGTAAACTTACAGGATACAAAATCAACATACAAAAATCAGTAACATTTTTATATGCCAACAGTGAACAATCTGAAATAGAAATCAAGAAAACAATCCAATGTACGATAGCTACAAATAAAATAAAACATCTAGAAATTAACTTAACCAAAGATGTGAAAGATCCTACAATGAAAACTAAAACATTAATGCAAGAAATTAAAGAGGATATAAAAAATGGAAAGACATTTCATGTTCCTGAATTGCAAGAATCAATATTGTTAAAATGTCCACATTACCCAAAGCAATCTACAGATTCAATGCAATCCCTATCAAAATACTAGTGACATTCTTCACAGAGATAGAAAAAACAATCCTAAAATTTATATGGAACCACAAAAGATCCAGAATAGCCAAAGCTATCTCAAGAAAGTAGAACAAAACTGGAGAAATCACGTTACCTGACTTTAAACTATACTACAGAGCTATAGTAGTATAGTTTTTAAACTATTATAGTATATGGCATGGTACTGGCATAAAAACATAGATCACCAGAACAAATAGAAAACCCAGAAACAAATCCACACACCTACAGTGAACTCATTTTCAACAAAGTTGCCAAGAACATATACTGAAGAAAGGACAGTCTCTTCAATAAATGGTGCTGGGAAAACTGGATATCCACATGAAGAAAAATGAAACTAGACCTCTACCTCTTGCCATATACAAAAATCAAATGAAAATGGATTAAAGACTTGAATCTAAGACCTCAGACTATGAAACTACTGAAAGAAAACATTGGGGAAACTCTCCAGGACATTGGACTGGGCAAAGATTCTTAAGTAATACCCTCAAGTACAGGCAACCAAAGCAAAAATGGACAAATGGGATCACATCAAGTTAAAAAGCTTCTTCTGCGCAGCAAACGAAACAGTCAACAAAGTGAATAGAAAACCTACAGAATGGGAGAAAATATTTGCAAACTCTCCCTCTGACAAGAGATAAATAACCAGAATATAAAGGAGCTCAAACAACTTTATAGGAAAAAAAAAAAAAAACAAAAAACAAAAAACCCTAATAATCCAATTTAAAAATAGCCAAAAGATCAGAATAGACATTTCTCAAAAGAAGACATACAAATGGCAAACAGGTATATGAAAAGGTGCTCAGCATCACGGATCATCAGAGAAATTTAAATGAAAACTACAATGGGATATCATCTCACTTCAGTTAAAATGGCTTTTATCCAAAAGACAGGCAATAACAAATGGTAGTGAGAATGTGGAGAAAAGGGAATCCTCGTACACTGTTGCTGGGAATGTAAGTTAGTATAACCACATGGAGAAGAGTTTGGAGGTTCCTCAAAAAACTGAAAACAGAACTACCATATGATCCAGCAATCCCATTTGCTAGATATATACCCCAAAGGAAGGAAATCAGTATACTGAAGAGATACCTACACTCTCATGTTTATTGCAACACTATTCACAACAGCCAACATTTGGAAGCAACTTAAGTGTCCTTCAGCAGATGAATGGATAAAGAAATATGGTTCATATACACAAGAGAGTACTATTCAGCCATAAAAAAATGAGATCCTGTCATTTGCAACAACATGGATGGAACTGGTAGACATTATGCTAAGTGAAATAAACCAAGCACAAAAAGACAAACTTTGCACGTTCTCACTCATTTGGGGGAGATAGAGAGTAAAATGATGATTACCAGAGGCTGGGACAGGTAGTAGGGAGTGGGAAGGAAGTTGAGATGGTTAATGGGTACAAAAATATATTTGGAAAGAATGAATAAGAGCTAGTATTTGATAACACAACAGGGTGACTACAGTCAACAATAATTTATTGTACATTTAAAAATAACTGAAATAGTATAATTGGATTGTTTGTAACACAAAGAAAGCATAAATGCTTCGGGGGATGGATACCCCATTTATCCTGATGTGTATGCCTCTATCAAAATATCTCATGGGCCCCCTAAATATATATACCTACTATATACCCACACAAAAACAGAGATGCTCAGAACTCTTCTCAGACTTGGAGAATCAGAAACGTTGAGGGTGAGTAGCAAAAGGAAGAAACTAGCAACTAGAACTCTAGAGTTCAATTATCAAGGATAATATATATTTCTGACATTAAGTAAACCATTATGGATGGCATTATAGTAAAGTGTAAGCATAGATCCATCTTGAATAACGAAATTAAAATTTACTCATAGGAATTCTAATATTTTATTCTTATGTATTTTCCTCAATAAAGGCAGACCATGCTATTTAATAATAGACTTTGACAACAGTAAGGTACACACCTGATTAGTTTTTCTAATTATGTACTTATTATATATATATATATATATATGTATCTCTAGTTCTATCCATGTATATACATAATTAGGAACATGTTTTTTCTAAAATAGAATATTTAATGTAATGTTTAATTTTCATTATTATACCTTAATAGGAAAAAATAGAATAAAATATATCTTTAAATATATAGTTCCATAGTCAGTAGTATTAAGACAATATTGTTTATTTATTTAGGGCTCATAAGCTTAGGATTTTTAACTTTCAGGAAATTCCAGCCTAAAGTAAATTATTAATTCAAGGATGCTAGATAAAGTTTCTTCATGAAAAAGAATCGCTAGACCCTGCTGTGTTGCAGGCTCTCAAACTGTCCCTCAAAACATTCCTAATACTGCTCACTGCACTAATTTTTTTTTTCTTTGTCATGTCCCTTTCTCTAGTCAAAAGCTATCTAGTCCTTCCCTCTTTAGTCTCCAGGGAAAAGGTGTTAGCTCATTTACTTGTCATTATTGAGCTTCTTTCTTTCCCACAAAAGCCAGTCTATTTACCATTCTTTTTTTAAGGCTTGGACAAAAAAGACTTTATACTTTTTTTTTTTTTTAAGCAGAGGCACATTAATATTAAATCCCTTAACAGGAATTTCCAGGAGAATGTCTCAGAACAACATTTAAACCAATGTCATAAATGCTTCCTCCTTTTAATAAAGGAAACTCTCTGAAATAATGCTGTCCTCAAGAGGGTCATCTGATAGTTTTGGTACTATCTTCTCATTTCTACTATCTTTGTATAATTATTGTTGTGAAAAGTATTAGAGAAATAGATAGATGCTCTACACAAAATCTTCACAATATGGCCAACTTCCCTTTCCCCTCAAGCCCACCTTTCATGCATGCACACATCTCTGCTTTGTTTTTAACTTCTTATATTTGATTTTTATTCTTGTTATTGAATGAAGCTCTGATTGGTTTACTATATGACAAATATTCTTTGTACTTTAAGAATCTCAAGTAGCTATCTTTTTTCACATTGGTTAGAGAGGCAGGGATCAAAGTACAAAACTGGGACAGTCACTGCTTATGTTTGTGCTTTATCTCATTAAGTGCTGATCACCAGGAAGGCAAACAGCCTGTCATGAAATTTGCCTTGCAAAGAATATAATAAAGAAATCTTATGAAAAGAGGCTGAACAGAAGGTGTGTTTAATCTGTTGTAATGTTGGTTAGCCCCAGTTTCAGACCAAGAGTGATGATACTTGGAAAAAAAATTGGGAGTCTGCCTGCGGGCAACATTTACCCCTGATGTAGAGACTGCTACAGAAACCTAACTGTGGGAAGTTTTCAACACGTAAGTAAGGATTTATTAAAGGAATTAATATCTTTGATGGCTCAAAAAGCAATCCTATTTTCCTACAAGATGGATGAAAGGTAGAGATTTCAAAACATTTGCTAGAAAACATCAATAGCCAATCCTGCTGATTTAATTTTTTCAGTCCCTCAGGCATCAAAAGAAGTTGTGACTTGTCTACATTGCCTCGAAAGCAAAGCAATATTGTAAATTAAAAATGACTGGAGCTTAGCTGGCTGCATTTCATTTTTAATTAGTTGAATTTTCAAATATTTATCAACATTTCTTAAGCTAAGAAGCTAAAGAACTTCCCCTCACATTTTTTTTTTTGTGAAGAGGTTTGGTGATATTCACTTACATATCAAGGAAAAACTTCTTAGATTTAGCTGGCTATCACAAATACTAAAAGAAATGGTATTTAGTCATCTCCGTTTCTCTTCTTTTTTATTCTTGAGCAAGCCAAGACTTCCTATTCTTTTTAACCAGTTGGGAACTCATAAAACATAAACTCAGAGATTGATGCTAAAATCAAAACAGATTCTGACAACATATAACATCCCAATCACAAAAGTGTAACAAAGGCAAATAATTTAATCCTCATTAGTGTAGTCGTGAGAAACAAAAAACAAGTTTTTTTTTTTTTTTTTTTTTTTTTTTTT
>NW_016803909.1:431006-436837 GCF_001698545.2 Rhinopithecus bieti
GGGGGGGAAAAAAAAAAAAACATTTTTTTTTTTTTTTTTTTTTTTTTTTTTTTTTTTTTTAAAGCAGCTGATTTTGCTTTAGGCATTTCGTTAAGGTGTGTGGTTAATTCATAAGCGGCAGGGGCAAGGTAACCCCAGATTTTAGAATTGGTTTCCCTCTGAGAATAAAATTAAAATGAAAAGAATAAAAATGTAATAGATAAGGTTAATCATCTATTCAAAAATACATATTTTATTGACTACTCTTTTATGTCAGGCACTATTTTAAGCACTTGGGATAAAGTGGTGAACCAGAAGTCAAGGTCCCTGACATTATGAAGCTTATATTCATTTACAGAAATATTTAGTCCTAACCAATACTTTGTAAATGGTAGAGTTCTAGGAGCATCTAAACTCTGTTCAAGGTAACAAGTATATTTTCAAGAAAATGTGTCTGTATTAGTATATCTAAATCTTTAACCTTGTCAATTATATTTAATCTTACCTGAAAAATGTGTTAAAAAAGAAGACTAGAAAACGGAAAGGCCCAGAGCAGGAATTTTTCAGTGTGTCTTCACCATGGCCCTGGGCAGAGGAAGCAACTTCCACTCCCCTTAGCAGCTTCCAATCCCCTTTGCAAGTCTATTCTCAACAGTGAAGATGGATACATCAGACAAGCTTGATGCCATTAGTAACGGTGATCCAGCTAACTCTCACTGCCATGAATCCAAAGTGATCAAGCAATCTTTGGTTACAGTGTGGCTTCCCATACGGATTTTCCCAGAGAGAATGTGCTCTTTACAGCCCCAAGGACCCCAGTCCTTTTAAAGCTATAGTTCTTGGTGTAAATCAATCAGCATTCTAGTTTATATTTAAGTATCTTAGGGGCTTGATTATGAACCTGGACATTTTTTACTATTCTGACAAAACTGAATTTCTAGAATGATAAAGTTTTAGCTCAGACCCTTGAACAGTATTTCTCCAAGGAACAGTATTTCTCCAGTATTTCTCCTTGGAGAAATTATCTAGGGAGCTTGTTAAAAATACAGATTCCTGAGACTCATACTGTACTTATACTAAATCAGAATCTTTAATTAAAGAGGAGGCTCAAGATCTGCATTTTACCAAGGTTTCCAAATGATTCTAATGTACTTTAACAAAGCTGGAGAAAGTCACTGTCAGAGAAGCAAGGGATCACATCTAATGAAGCTCTCTTTGGGTATTTGGCCAGTTTCTGAGATAACATCTCCATCTTTATACATTGTAACAAAGTGTTTCAGCGAATTCTTGTCAAGGCTTGGTGTCTTTCACAATCTGGCCTCACTTTTCCAGTCTCATTTCTCACCTTTCCTTTCAATCACTTTATGCTTCAACACTTTGAATACACGATTTTCATGGCTCTAGGCCTCTACATTACTTGGAGGTTTTTCTTTTTGTGGGAGAAGAAGGGGTGGACAATAAATAGCATCCCAATTCCTTGCCTGAGTTCTAAACCAACTGAAGGAGGCAGTTTGAGAACAAAATATCACTATTATTACCAACAATGGCTAGACTGGAGAATGTGGCTTAGATATGGAAACTAAAAGCCTTCTTAATTCTGAAGCCCAGAATTAGACATACTTACCCATCCTGTCTCAGGAAGAACAGGATAACTACTGGCCTCAACTCTCATAAGCAACCAATTTTTTCTAAGCTCATGTAAGGCCAAGAGCAGACCAGGTCTATCAGACAGAGAAGGGAGGAAGGAAGTGGTTGAGCCAAGCATACCAAGTTCCTGCTCCCTAACTCATTAGTTAAAATGAGCAATTCCTCTACAACTGGGAAGAAATGATGAGTGAAGGGATGGAAAAAGTCCAGGACCATTGCTCTAATGGATGTCCCTTGACAAGAAAGGAACCAGCTGGAGTGAAGAGTAATGCTCCCCCCATGAGAACCTGCCCTACTCTTGGTACCTGAGGTACCCTATTACTCTCCAATCCTTTCTCTTAATTTAACTACCTTATTCCTACTAATCTTTCAAGATGTAGCACAAATGTTCACTCCTCTGTGAAGCTTGAGGAACTGAGGGGAGTACTCCCACCTTAATGCTGTTGTAGGACTTCAAATGACTTTTATTATGGTACTTCTCATGTAATGCACTTAGCTATTTTCTTTCTCTTATGAGTGCAGGGAATGTGACTTATATGTCTTTATATTTCCATAGTAGGGGTCCGATGAATTTTTGCTGAATGACTGTGAAAAGATGGTAAATTCAAATATTTTAAAGCTTAGTATTTTAAGCCTGATTATAGCACCAAGACCAAAAAGAAGACTAGTAAGTATTTTCCTTCAGAGGATTTTCTTTTCTGAAAAAATTGACTAACAAGCCTGGTCAAGGCTGATATTGCCTATTTAAGCGCCATCATAGGAACCCGATAGGCATCATCTTATTAACATGGCATATATGTCTGATGATCTGATCCTAAAACAGGCCTTCTTTCAGTTAGTGTAGTTTACCTACTCAGGATAAACTAGTAGGTAATAATCACTTTAAAAAATGCTCCAACAAAGTAGAAACTACTAATAGAGAAGTTATTTCAGGTAAAACTTGAAATTTCAAAGTTCAATTAGAAATTTATATTATGATTAATGATTTGCATATATGTTTTATAATGGGAATGTTTCTCTTTCTTTACTTTTTTTTTTTTTAATTTTTTTGAGATGGAGTCTCATTCTGTTGCCCAGGCTGGAGTGTAGTAGCAGGATCTCAGCTCACTGCAACCTCTGCCTCCTGGGTTCAAGCGACTCTCAGGCCTCAGTTTCCTGAGTGGCTGGGATTACAGGTGCCCGCTACTAAGCCTATCTAATTTTTGTATTTTTAGTAGAGATGGGGTTTCGCCATGTTGGCCAGGCTGGTCTCGAACTCCTGACCTCAGGTGATCCGCCTGCCTTGGCTTCCCAAATACTTTTTCTTTTTCTCTCCAAGTATATATGTTGTCTCTAATTGTGTAAAGAAATAATAAAAGGCATTTTACTTTTAAATTTCAACACTACAGGCCAGGCATGGTGGCACATTCCTGTAATCCCAGCACTTTGGGAGGCTGGAGTGGAAGGCTCATTTCAGGTTAGGAGTTCCAGGCCAGCCTGGATAACATAGGGAGATTCCATCTCTACAAAACATAGAAAAAATTAGCCTGGCACAGTGGTGCATGCTTATAGTCCTAGCTACTTGGAAGGCTGATGCAGGAAGATCATTTGAGCCCAGGAGTTCGAGGCTATAGTGAGCTATGATCATGTCACTGTACTCTAGCATGGGTGACAGAGTGAGACCTTGTCTCCAAAAAAAAAAAAAAAAAAAAAAAAGTTCAATACTATATGTCTTTATAGCAGGGATTATTTTTAATTATGAAATGGAGTTATAATTATGAAATGAAACATAAGATTTTCACCTTTAATTGATAGTACCAATTTATAGATCATTGTAAATAACACAAAAAGTTATTTGTGTGGTACTCTTAATTTTAAGATGAACATTTGACGTTAGAGAATATATAATTGTTCCTGTGTAAAACTGGCTTCTTTTCAAACTTACCTTTTGTTTCAATTATTAGTTGTGGTAAATCTCCCAAATGATTTGTAAATAGCATGTATTAAGAGGTAAAATGCACTGAGCTAGGATCTGCTCAAGGCTAAATCTCTCCCTGTTCATTAAGAATAACACAAAACAAAAAACAAAACAAAACATGCCAAGTAGAAAGGCCAGGAGCAGTGGCTCATGTCTGTAATCCCAGCACTTTGGGAAGCCTAGGTGGGTGGATCCCTTGAGCTCAAGAGTTGGAGACCAGCCTGGTCAACAAGGTGAAACCCCATCTCTACCAAAACAAAAACAAAAAACTCCACAAAAATTAGCCGGACTTGGTGGTGCATGCCTGCAGTCCCAGCTACTGGGGGGCTGAGATGGGAGGATCACCTGAACCCTGAGAGGTTGAGGCTGCAGTGAACCATGATTGCATCACTACACTCCAGCCTGGGTGACTGAGTGAGACTGTGTCTCAAAAGAAAAAAAAAAAGAGAGAAAGATACAACTACTTACAGAATATCCTAGCAAGAGATATATTTGACCTGTTCTGTTAAAGAGATCCAACGGGTTTGGGAGTGGATAGGACAATCAAATCATTTTCAAAATAAGTCTTTAATGTAATTTTAATACATTTATTTCTATTGCTATAATCCCAGACATTCTTTAATTCTGTTTCAAACAGGTGTCTGTTAGTGTATTTTCTTCTGTTTAGGAGTTACCGTAAACTTAAAAATTGAGCTGTTTTGTCAGTCAGCATCTGTTAAACTCTGGGTCTATATTTCAGTAAATGTGCTTCTGTTTAACTATCTTTTTACAGTCATAAGAGAAATAAACATATAAAATAAATGCATCTCAATGCATAGCTGTGCAGGAGTACAGATGTTTTATTAATGAAAATGAATCCAGCTTTTTGTAAGTCATGGCAGCAATATAACATTTCATTGTTTGGTTCTGAGCTAGACAGTCCCTGCTGTTTCCACATAGAAATTCCTGTAATGCTTAATGGACATCTGGAAGAATTCAGCCAATTAATCGAATTCATGTAGGAGCTAGGCTAATGGCTGTCTGAAAGGCAGATTACATTAAATCAAACTTGCAATATGAATGAAAGCACTTAATCATACATGCAACATTCATTAGATGCGACACAGCAAGTGTTTTGATTACTTTAATGAAAGATCAGGTAAAGTGCATCAGCTGAACAGATTGAAAAGACAGCATGCTTACAAATGTTTGATTATGCTGAATATCAACAGAAACAGTGCCAGTAATTTATAGCAAAACATATTTGTAAGTGTCTAGAGCTGGTGAACTCAGTGAAATTCAGAGCCCATGCTCAAAACAATAATTAATAGCCATATATGATAAAACTTTAATCAGATGTCAGGAAAAGAGAGAGATTGTCAGAAGTTTAGTAATTTACAGTCATTGGTGCCTTCATACTTTTAATGGCTTGAAATATCTTTGAACCTCAATTTCATTTACTTTGAGGTACACAGTTCTTGAGTCATAAGGTGTTACTATACTAAAAACACTGTATTAAAAGAGGAATTAAATTTGTATGTTGGGCTTTAAAACCTCATGCCAGGAATTAAAATGCTATTCTTAATAGTTGTCTCTGCCTATTCCATGAATATTTCCACTTTTTCCTTATTAATTATCTCATTGATTTTCATTCATTCATTTCATTTCATTCCATTTCATTTCATTTCATTTCATTTCATTTCATTTCATTTCATTTCATTTCATTTCATTCATTCATTCATTGAAAGAAAGGCTATAAAGTACATTTTCTAGATAATATTAATAGTATTATAAGTCTTCTAATATATTACAACAAATGCTATTTACAGCTTTCTGGATAAAATAAAAAAGATAAAGCATGGTCTCCAACTTTTTTGGCACAAGGGACTGATTTCATAGAAGACAATTTTACCATGGACAGGGGTAGGGGTGGGAATGGTTTTGAGATGAAACTGTTCCACCTGAGATCATCAGGCATTAGATTCTCATAAGGAGCACCAACCTAGATCTCTCACAGGTGCAGTTCACAACAGGGTTCGTGCTCCTATGTGAATTTAATGCCGCTGCTGATCTGATAGGATACAGAGCTCAGGTGGTAATGCTCGCTTGCCTGACAATTCCTGCTGTGCGGCCTGGGTCCATGGCCCTGGGGTTGGGGACCCCTGAGATAAAGGATATATGTATCCTTTTATATTTCATATATTAAATAATTATTTTATAATTAATAAAATTATAAAATTTATATTTTACTTAATTTTCCATATATATA
>NW_016803909.1:437574-456558 GCF_001698545.2 Rhinopithecus bieti
CACTACGCCCGGCTAATTTTTTTTTTTTTTGTATTTTAGTAGAGACGGGGGTTTCACTGTGTTATCCAGGATGGTCTCGATCTCCTGACCTCGT
Source organism: Rhinopithecus bieti (assembly GCF_001698545.2). Lineage (NCBI taxonomy): Eukaryota > Metazoa > Chordata > Mammalia > Primates > Cercopithecidae > Rhinopithecus > Rhinopithecus bieti. The sequence goes on from NW_016803909.1 coordinate 437,669, forward strand.
GATCTGCCCGTCTTGGCCTCCCAAAGTGCTGGGATTACAGGCGTGAGCCATTGCGCCCAGCCATTTTTTGTATTTTTAGTAGAGACGGGATTTCATCATGTTAGCCAGGATGGTCTCGATTTCCTGACCTCATGATCTGCCTGCCTCAGCCTCCCAAAGTGCTGGGATTACAGGCGTGAGCCACCACACCCGGCCCAATTATTTTTTAAAGAGAATCTCAGGGTGAAGAGGCAGAGTTACTATGCATCCTTTTATCTGTGTCTAAGGACTGCCTGTTTTTCCAGATTTCTAAAAGGAAACATTACTCCAGTGTAGAGTGTATCATTTAGAACTAATTCCTACATAGAACCTACAGGAATAAGGTGGGAATTTTGTAATCAGATCAAATGTTTGCCTCAATTGCACTCTTATTTAAACTGGCTAGATAATCGAAGGACTTGTGATATCTAGAGATCCTCTTTCCCAAAGAGCATCTCTATGACAAAAGTGGAAGGCATTTTATTTCAAACTCAGTGGTTTTATTATTCTTGATTTATAATTCTTCTACCAAAGGTTTCACCCTCAAGAGTGAGATAGGATAGAGAAAGTTGTCATTTCCTGCCTAGGCAATGAAAAGTCCTTGTTGCTCAATCTATTAGGCTTTCCCTAGGGCTATTTTCAGTAGTGTTTCATCTTTATTTTGGTTAACACAACTCTTCAGTTGCTCATTTTCAAAAATTTCCATGTGTTTTCTAATAATAATAATAATACCTTTTATTGAGGTATTATATACATTGGGCCAGGCATGTGTAGTATTATTTACAGTAAATTATCTTCACAACTTTCCAAGGGAGTTTTTCTTTAAGGATGAGGATATAGAGGTTCAGAAAGGTTAGGTAAATCACTCCATGTAACACAGCTAGCAAGCTGCCGAGCCAGCTGGATCTGTCTAGCTTTAAGGCCTCTCTAGCTAACTAATTTACTCAACATCATCCTTTTATTGCGTACTTTGTGTATTCCTTTATTTAATTTGAGTTGTGTGCTTTCATTATGTACTTTGATGCATTCTAAGAGTAACTTTCTGAAGAAATAATTGTATAATAGCAAAGGAGCTCATATCTTTAAATCTTACAATGGAATCCTCTATTAGCAGCTCCAGAGAGAAGGGTTCAGTCAAGATTTGGCTTGCAGATAATAAAAATGATCCAGATTAACTTCTAGGGCCTTGTCAGGCAATTCTCAATATTGAAATTACTTTAAATTTGGAAATAATGGGCAGCAGCATCTTTAGGCTCAGTTCAATTTGGCTCCAATGATTTCAGCAGTACAGCTATCTTAGGAAGCATATTTAGTTTTATTTAATTACTTTGAATCATGTATTGAATACTTACTATAAGTAAAACATTGTGTTGGCCAGGTGTAGTGGCTCACACCTGTAATTCCAGCACTTTGGGAGGCCAAGGCGGGTGGATCACAAGATTAGGAGTTCCAGACCAGCCTGGCCAAGATAGCGAAACCCCGTCTCTACTAAAAATACAAAAATTAGCCAAGTGTGGTGGTGGGACCTGTAATCCCAGCTACTAGGGAGGCTGAGGCGGGGAATTGCTTGAACCTGGGAGGCGGAGGTAGCAGTGAGCTGAGGTCACACTACTACACTCCAGCCTGGGTTACAGAAAGAGACTCCATCTCAAAAAAAAAATAAAAAAAAAAATAAAAAAATAAAAAATAAAAAATCCAAAAAACCAACAACATTGTGCTAGGTACTTTGTGGATAGACCCAGTCACTTCTCTCAAGGGTGTTCACAATTTAATGAGAGATAATATAAGGTCACAGAGTGGCAGATAGTGGCAATAGTGTCCAATAATGCCTTCATGAAGTCTTACATTATGAATTAGTATTTGGGAGGCTTCTTGGTTGTAAGATTAGACTATATCCAGGTGTGTTAGCTATAAGACAGGTCATACTTGACTCAGTTCATGGAAGCAATGATTTTATGGTAGTGAAACCAAAAGGGGCTCACAAAGAAATAAAAATAGGAGAAGTTGAAGGAAATAAAACTAAATTTCAACATTCAATAGCATAATATTTCTTCTTAACATCCAAACGATAGCAACAAAACAAGAAAATGGCCAATTTGAAAGGAACTAGAAGAATAGATGACAATACAGTTTTTACTTCCATTAACCCTCACATCTAAGGTTTCTAAAGTACTTTACAAAAGATTATGCCTCACAATATCTTTATGAGTGAGGCAAGTGTTATTATCTCCATATAAAGGTAGGAAAAAGAAGGCACAGAGGTTTGCTTCTTTTATGCCAAGTAAGGCCAAATGTTTTGTGGAGTATTTGAAATGAAACTTGAAAATAGAGAAGCAAAGAGAGAGAAGGCTGGAAGAATTTGTAATTGAGGGGCATAATTTCACACCACATAAGTGTCTAGAGAACGTTAATATAGTGAATCTTCATTTCCAGTGAAGTGGAATGAAAGCCTTGAATTGCTTCAATGCACCATGTCGTGCAAATAGCAATTTCAGTTTCAGAAAATCCTCCACTTACGGTGAAGTTGTTCAGTGAAAATGGTCATGATGAGGCTTTCTCACATAATTGTCCAATATATGTTCGTAGTTGTACCCTACACACACACACACACACACACAAACACACACCCTTATTTGAAATATTAAATATTTACGGGGCATTGTGTAGACTCTTGAAATACACTAATGGATATCTAATATGTTTTAGGTCCACTATGTTATTCATTCACAGATTTCTTTTTCTTCCCCCAACTTGCCTTTTTATCTACTGCTTTTCTGTGTTCTCTTTTGTTGTCACTTTCTTTAGGGGGTTCTGCCTAGGGAAGATAGATATAATAGCTCAATAAGAATAAATATTATAGTCCTAGTTTCTTACTTACTTATTTAGACAGGGTCTTGCTCCCATCACCCAGGCCGGAGTGCAGTGGCCTGATCACAACTCACTGCAGCTTGGACTTTTAGGGCTCAGGTGATTTTCCCACCTCAGCCCCCTGAGTAGCTTGAACCACAGGCATGTGCCAGTATGCCCAGATAATTTTTTGCACTTTCAGTAGAGATGGGGTTTCACCACGTTGCCCAGGCTGGTCTCAAACTCCTGGCCTCAAGCAATATGCCTGCCTTGCTTGGCCTCCCAAAGTGTTGGGATTACAGGTGTGAACCACCGTACCCGGCCCTAGTTTTTTATTTATTAAAAATCCTATTAATGCATATTGATTTCCTTTAAGTAAAGACTTTAATTCCCATTGAAAAACGTGGTGCTTATAGTTATTTGTTCTTTCACATATTTCTATTTTTTTTCAAGATGGGGTCTCACTCTGTCACCCAGGCTAAAGTGCAGTGGCATGACCGTAGCTCACTACAGCCTCAATTTCCTGGGCTCAAGCTATCCTTCTGCCTCAGTCTCAGGAATAGCAGGGACTACAGGAGCATACCACCTTCCCAGGTTTTTTTTTTTTTTTTTTTGAGACAGGGTCTCAGTTTGTCACCCAGGCTGTAGTGCAGTGGCATGATCACAACTTACTCCAGTCTCAACCTTGGAGGCTCAACAGATCCTCGTGCCTCAGCCTCCTGAGTAGCTGGGATCACAGACGTGCACCACTATACCCAGCTTATTTTTTATTATAATTATTTGTAGAGACGAGGTCTCCCTATTTTACCCAGGCTGTTTTTGCTGCTGTTGTTTAGTAGAGATGAGGTCTCACTATGTTGTCTGGGCTTGTTCTTATATTTTTTCAATCAAGTCGTTGAAGTTGAAACCTTTAAAAAGTTAAGTTGTCTATCAATAAGCTGCTGACCAAACTAGGAAAAAACTATTGATTTTGACAGCAAGTTAGGACTTTTTAAGCAGTGGAAATGAATTGAATGTTAATGAATATACCATGTGGCTCTTGTCTTAATTAACTAGCACTCTAATTCTTGATCCATAAAAGATTTGAGATAACAATGCTGCTTTAATTGTTAAACAAGTTTCAAAGGTTAATCACAATTAACCTTTTCAGGGAGCAAATCAATTTCTTTATTCATAATAGATTTTATGAGAATAACAGAAATTATCAAAGCTGCTTACATAAGTTTCAACTATATCTTGAAGTTACAATGTACTATTTAAGGAATTATGTTTAAATATAGTGGTAAGTCTTTCTTGACTGGTTTCGGGGAAAATTAAGTCCTGGTACTTTAAGGAATCCATTGTGTATAACAAATGAACTTCTTCCTGTGTGTCTAGAATGGCACTAGTTATGTGCCATCCTTGGGAGAAGTGAGAAAATAGTCAAGTAATTTTCTGTGTACTGTAGTTCAGATGAGAAATCTTGGTTTAGAATGTTAAAGTTTTAAAGTTCTCTTGGTTTAGCCTTCTTTGCTCTTCTACTGTCTCTTAACAACCTCCTCTACCTGGCAAAACATGAACAACAAATAAGCTTTTGGGGAAATCTGCTTATTGTAAAGCATAACACTCTTTACATATAAGCACCATAGATACAATGTAGCAAGGCAGGAAAAGGTTTTATTAGTGACAGGCAACTCTGTTAGGCAATAGCAACCAGGCTAATATTCTAATTACCCCATGTAAGGTCCCCAGAGAAATATAAAGGAAGTAAAGGAAATGTAGCCGAGATTTTCAAACCTGCTCTCTCACAATAATACTGTTCTCTTTAATAATCATTTCCAACACACCCCCGCCAAAACACTGTACTTAATGTCTTCCACTAAATTAGCATGGTTGATATTTAAGCAGAAAAAATAAAAGAACAAGAAATATTTTATAATTTATTCTATGAGCTATCATGTCCTTAATTAAAAAAAAAAATTTACCAACAAAAACAGTTTAGAGGATACAATGATTTAATATTATAGATAATTTCCTCTAGTCTGCTCATGTTTCTCCTGGGTTTTCATTCATTCACTGTTGGATAGAGAAACTGTAACTATATTAGTAAAGAAGATACTTGTAGTGAGTAAATAATGACAGTCTTTTAAAACTTATTCTATTTATGCTGCCTTGTAGTATCCTCTATCAAGTTACTGTTTCGTGAACTGTGTGCATTTGGTGCTACAAATGCTGATTAAAATGGCTCCCAAGCAAAAAATTTACACATACATTCTCCCAGTGGGCAAATTATTCCCTGGGTATTATAACTGAGTGTTAAAATCTGGGTTGGTTTGGTTGTTTTAAACATTTATAACAAAAGTTGAACATCGGGGAAACTGTATATGTCAGTTTAGGCTGAGCCTGGTTGAAATTAAAACATAGAAATATCATCAAGTTTATAGTGAGCTGTGATCATGCCAGTGCACTCCATCCTGGGCGACAGAGCAAGACCCTATCTCTTAAAAAAAAAAAAAAATACAGGAACACCAAAAGGAAGTAGGTTGTTCATCTCTCCTGGAAATAATGCTTTGTAAATCCATTAAATTTGTTAGCTAGTTAGTTAGCCTAGCACCTTTTTGATTTTCCCAAAGTTAACATACAGTTTAAGGTAAATGTTACTTATGGAAATAAGCCACAGACTTCAAAAGCCCTCATATAAATGTAAGAGAAATAGCATCAACAAATTTACCCATTTTGTGTAATGATACAGTAAACAATGAATAGAGTTTTTGTTCATTTACCTTGAAATACAGGATAACTATCATTTTTCTTGGATGAAGCACAATGATCATTCTGGTGTAGTATAATATATAACAATTTTTCTAATGAAATAATTTCATATCCAGTGTATCTCATTATTAACTTCTGATATAAAACTCAATTTTAAGTAAATCTAACTATGTAGCATGGAATCCAGTGTTAGTGTGTCCTATAAGTACATATGAAAGAAATATTCTTTGTTTTGGCCTACATTTCCTATTGATGTAACAAAACACTACTTATGACATCCAGTATAATGATTTAGGTAATAATGTCACCAGTTAAAACTATGACATTGATATAATACATAGTTTCAGTTAGTTATCAGATACAAATCTTCAGGAAACTAGGCTTTATTGGTTCAGATACTTGCCTGCTTGCTTCACAGAACACTTTGTTAAGTGAAAGGAAAAATAATGTCTCCAACTGAAAAACAGAGGGAGTTTGGGGCTGGCAGAATGCAATTGCCCAAGTTAAAGGGAAACAAATTGATCTGAAATCATTTAGATAACAATGTGATGGGCAGAGGACAGCATTTGTTTATGAAGACAAATCATGCCAGGCAAATCTGATTTATTTGGTCTTATAAAATTACTCAGCAAGTTTGTGGATAAACTCCATGGACAAACAATATATCTAAATGTTTGTAAAAGACTTTGATGTGGATCTGCATGAGATTGAGATAATTGAAATGCTGGGAAGATATTGCCTGGATAAAAATGCAATGGTGTGGTTATCAGATTTAAAACAGAATAATCATAAAAAATAGATCACAATATTTAACTGATATTTTGGCAGAAGACCATAAAAGAGCTAGGTCAATATGGTAGCAAGTATGAAAATGACTTAGTCCAAAAAATTAGCTTACTCTTTCTTCAGGAGGTACACATATCATAAGCAAAAATTATTTCAAAATGTTTTACTACTTGTCCTAAATGAACTATTACTTTATTTTGGCCTTTACTGATATTAATAAAATTTGAAATCTATGATGTCTGCCAAAAGCATTAAAATAGATAAGTTTGATAAATGTGTAAAGCATAGTAAAATTCAATGAAAAGCTTATATAGGTTTGTGAATAAATTCCTTTGTAGATTTTTAAGAGCTGAGAGATAATTTAAAGGAAAATAGCTATAGTAGTAGTAATAATTTTGGGAGAGAGAGCAATTAATTACAAATAAAAACTAAGAAAAGAGAATTTGGAAGGAAAAAGGAATACAGTTTGATGCATTTTAAAGTCTTACTGGCTAGGCACAGTGGCTCACATCTGTGATCCCAGCGCTTTGGGAAGTGGGAGGATCGCTTGAGCCCAGGAGTTTGACACCAGCGTGGGCAAGATAGGGAGACCCCATCTTTACAAAAAAAAATTTAAAAATTAGCCAGGTGTGGTGGCTTGCCCCTGTGGTCCCAGCTACTGGGGAGGCTAAGATGGAAGGATCACTTGAGCCAGGGAAGTCAAAGCTTCAGTGAGCCATGATTGTGCCACTACACTCCAGCCTGGGTGACAGGGTGAGACTCTTTCTCAGTCAGTCAGTCAGTCAATTGTCAAATGGGAAAAATATGTATCCACAGGGGTTATGTTAAAATATTTAACAATATTATGAAATGGTTACTATCCAATCAGAACTGATAATGGCCATAGAGCTGGAGCAGGGCCCTAAAGACCCATTGGTATGTTGGGCGTTAACCCTTTAGCTGATGGATAGTGGGGAGGTGGGTAGTGAAGAGGCTACAATAACTGACCAGAGTCAAGGGGAAGATCATTTAGAAAGGCAGTGGTTATTTGCTAATGTTATGGAAGTATTTTAATATTTTAATAATGGAAATGGTTTTTTCTGGTGGTACCAGCTATATAATAGACAAAAGACTCTAAGAAAAATAAACAGAACGTTTGAATAGGTTAAATTACAAACAGTAAAATTACAATTTCAATAAATAGATTATAAGATTTTAAGCTTCATTAATAATAAAATACAAGTTTATTTTCACAAAACAACATTTTTATTTATTTTTTTCAGACGGAGTCTCACTCTGTCGCCCAGGCTGGAGTGCAGTAGCGTGACCTCAGCTCACCACAACCTCCGCCTCCTGGATTCAAGCAATTCTCCTGCTTCAGCCTCCCAGGTAGCCGGGACTACAGGCAAGCACCACCATGCCCAGCTAATTTTTGTAGTCTTAGTAGAGATAGGGGCTTCACCATGTTGGCCAGGCTGGTCTCGAACTCCTGACCTCAAGTGATCTGCCTGCCTTGGCCTCCCAAAGTGCTGGGATTACAGGCGTGAGCCACTGTGCCCAGCTACACTTTTTACTTATCTTACTGGCAATATTTTTTCTCATGTTTAACAGAACATATTTGAGAGGATAGGAAAAGTGGCACTCCTATGACTGCTGACAGAAGTATAAATAGGCACAATCATTGTGAAGGATAGCTTTGTAACACTTAGCAAAAACTTTAAAAATGTTGTTCTGATTTAATGGTTCTGGTAATGTTAGGCTAAATTAAGTAGATAAATCCTCCTAGTGAAAATAACTAAAAGACTGGATTTTAAAAATATTCTTAAAGCATAAAAGGGTATGCAAGATAGTAAGAAATTACTAAAGGTGAAGGAAAAATGGGAACCCATATGTGGAGGCTGTTCTGCCCTCAGGAAATTTTCTGACTCATGACAATTAGAGTCTTCATTCTGGTAGACTTGCAGGGCAAGGGAGACAGAAAGCAAAACCTAGGATGTGTATAAGATAGGAAATCTAATAGAAGATCCTCCCCGACAAGATATTGGGACTCCAAAGCCCTTGAGTATTTACTGCTTGTATTCAAATTGCCTGGGTCAGCGAATTTCAAGCCTTGAGTTGGGTTAAAGTAATTCTAGATTGGTAGTGCCAGAAGCAAATATAAATCTTCTTTGAAGTAAGACACCTTTATTATAGGCCTAAAATTATTTCTAGAAATAATTCTTCAAATGTAATGTTCAGCACATAATCAAAAAACACCAGATACACAAGGAAACTAGATTAAATGGAAAAGTATCAGCAGAGACAACAGACAATAAAAACACTCACAAATACTTCAAATATTGAATTTATCAGACTCAGACTATAAAATAAGACTACAAAATAATTATGAAGAGTATGTTTAAAGACAAAAGACCAACTTGATGCTATCTACAGAGAACAGAAAACCACAGAGTAATGCAGCAGGTTTGACTTTCAAAAAAGAACCATATAGAATTTTATTGTGATTTTAAATATATTTTTATTTTATAAATAAAAATAAATTTTATAGCTAAATTTTTTAAATCAAAATTTAAAATCCAGGGCCAGGTACGATGGCTCAAGCCTGTAATCCCAGCACTTTGGAAGGCTGAGGCAGGCGGATCATGAGGTCAGGAGATTGAGACCATCCTGGTCAACATAGTGAAACTCTGTCTCTACTAAAAATACACAAATTAGCTGGGTATGGTGGCACACACCTGTAATCCCAGTTACTCGGGAGGCTGAGGCAGGAGAATCGCTTGAACCTGGGAGGTGGAGATTGCGGTGAGCCGAGATTGCGCCACTGCACTCCAGCCTGGCGACAAAGCGAGACCCTGTCTCAAGTAAATAAATAAATTAATAATAAAATCCAACAGATTTTAAGTGTATGTGACATTAGACATACTTCAAGATTTAGTAAACCTAAAGAACATCAGAAGAAATATTCCAGAGGCAAGAAAAAAAGAAAAGAAAAGAAAAAAATACATATAAGAAGGAAAAAGACACAGAAGGTATAGTGAGAATGTCTAACATAGGTTTGGCCAGGGTTCTAGAAGGAAGAAAAAATACAAGATAAAACAAGCAATTATCTGGAAAGTTAACTGCTTAGGATTTTTCAAACTGACATTACTTCAAAGCACTGATTTTAAGAAGTCTTACAAACTGAAAGCATAATAAATGAAAAGAAATTCATACCTAAGTATACTAAAGTGAAACTTCTTAAGATTGAAAACTAAAAACAAAAATTAAAATAATCCAGGCCAGGTGTGGTGGCTCATGCCTGTAATCCTAGCACTTTGGGAGGCCAAGGCAGTCGGATCACCTGAGGTCAGGAGTTCAAGACCAGCTGGGCCAACATAGCGAAACCCTGTCTCTACTAAAAATACAAAAATTAGCTGGGCGTGGTGGTGGGCGCCTGTAGTCCCAGCTACTCAGGAGGCTGAGGCATGAGAATCACTTGAACCCAGGAGGCTGAGGCTGCAGTGAGCTGAGATGCCCCTGCACTCCAGCCTGGGCGACAACAGCAAAACTCCATCTCAAAAACAAAAAACAAAAAACAAAACAAAACAAAACAAAAGAATCCAGAGAAAAGAAAATTACTTTCAAAAGAGCCCTAATATACTAACAGCTGACTTTCCACTAGTAAAAATGGGAAAGAGGAGACAGTGGAATGTTATTTTCAATGTGCTGAAACAAAACAGTTACCAACCTAAAATCAGTACATAAAATAACGACATTTGAGATACACTAGAGGAGACGTACTTTGCCACTATCAAATCTACAATGAAGGAAATTTTAAAGCATGTATTTCAGGTAGGAGGAGAATGATCTCACATGAAAAGTCTTAGATACAAGGAATTAAGAGCAAAGAAAATGGAATTGTGTAAGTAAATCCAGTGTTTAAGTGTATAAAACAATAATATTAGTCTTGTGGACTTTCAAAAATACAAAATTAAAATACACAACAATAGCATATAAATCAGGAAAGAATATATGGAGTTTAACTGCTCTGACTTCCTTATATTATTACATTTTGATAAATTAAAATGTATAATATAATTTTAAAAGTAATCAATAAAATAATACAAAGAATATAATTTTAAACTGGTGAAGAGGAGGATTTGATACATAAAAATCAGATATCAATCTAAAAGAGAACAAAAAGGAGAGAAGAAGAAATGTAATAGATCAGACAAATGAAAGCACTTTGGAAAATGGCATATTTAATTCTAAATATAGTAGCAAGAAATGTAAAAGGACTAAATGGTTCAGTTAAAAGTTAAAGATTGACTGTTAAAAAAATCCAACTGCTATTAATAGGAGACACATGTAAAACATAATAATAAAGAAAGGTTGAAATTAAAAGGAAAATACATACCTTGTAAACACCAATGAAAAGAAAGCTGATATGTCTAGAGGAAAACATCAGACAAAACACTTTAAGGCAGAAAGCATTACTACAGATAAAGAGGGATACTTTATACTTATGAGAGGTTTCAATTAACCAAACGGATATTGTTTTTCACTCATATGAATCTTAAGACTATGAGAAAGTCTCAATATTTTATATAGCAAAAGTTGAGAGACTACAAAGAGAAATAACATAAATTACCATATATATGTAGAGGGGTGGGCATATTATAAAACTTGGTATGTACAACTGCAAAGTATACATTCTTTTCAAGCATGTGAATGGAATCATAAATATAAATATAAATATATAGATAAAAATTGACATGGCTCTTCCCCTTCCCAGTCAGGTAGCAATTTTCATTATTCCCAAGTGTTTATTTGGAACACATATAACATATTATTTGTGTACATAAAAGCAGGTTAGATAGTCAGGTTCCACCCTTAGGAGTTTACAAGCAATGCAAACATACCAATATTGAGCACTAGTAAGAGCCAGCTCTGTAGAGGATACTAGTTTATCTCCTTTAACTCTCATTCTATTTTGTCGGTATTATTAGGCCTAATTTGGGAAAAAGAACTAAGACACAGAGAGACTGAGCAAAAAGTTTAAGATCACCCCCCCCACCCAACTATTTTTTTTTCTTTTTTTGAGATGAAGTCCCATTCTGTCGCCTAAGCTGGAGTGCAGTGTCGCGATCTCAGCTCACTGCAACCTCTGCCTCCTGAGTTCAAGTGATTCTCCTGCCTCAGCCTCCTGGGTAGCTGGGATTACAGGCAAGTGCCACCAGGCCTGGCTAATTTTTGTATTTTTTGTAGAGATGGGATTTCACCATGCTGGCCAGGCTGGTCTCAAACTCCTGACCTCAGGTGATCCGCCTGCCTTGGCCTTCCAAAGCACTGGGATTATAGGCATAAGCCACCGCGCCCAGCCGAAGATCACCTCTTTAGTAAATGACAGTGCTAGGATTCAAATCTACCCTTTATTAGCAATGAGCCAGCTCCAGAAAATACTTACTCGTTTAAGGCTGGAAGTAGGGAGGTAAGCATTCTTATAGACAGATCTCTAATAATATTAGGAAGCTATCTTTGTACAACACTGACAAATGTTTAAGTGTCTGCAATATAGTAGAATTTCATATTGAGCCAAAGAAGTGGCTAAAATAGTTTGATGAGAGAGCTGTCTTAGAAGACAGAGTTAGTGCTAGTGATTTGGAATGTGAGAATGGCTGAGAGTAAAGAACTATCATGTACCCAGCATAAAGAAATTAAAAAGCCTCTTCTATTTGACTTCTTATGCTATTGAAAATCCTTTCCTTCTAGTTCAAGTTCACTATTTTACCATTGCTTATATGTCTTGAAGTGAATTTCAATCTCAACAGTTTTTCATGACCAAATGAAAGCTGTTATAAATTCTCTCTGCTTTCAAGTTTTTAGAATGTGTATTTTCTATTTTACTGCTTAATACAGGGAGGAAAACATAGATAAGTATAATTATAGAGTGTATCAGTCAATTATTTAAATCTATTCAACATTTGAATAATTAGGCCCACTTCATCTTCTGTCAACTGTTTTAATATTTGTCCAGCTGAGCTCCATGCCTCAAGTCTCATCCCACTCTCTTACCTTCTCCACATCTTTCCCTCAGCCTCACAGCTGCATTGCTCCAACATAGCTGTTATAGATATCTTTTCAAAGCAAATATTTGATTATATCATTTAAATGCTTTAAAAAAATCAGTAGCTTTCACTTAAAAATACCCGCACTCAATTTAGTGTGGTTATAATGGGCTTTGCAATCTTGCCCCAGTTTATCTTTCCAGTCTCAGCTTCTCCACTCCTTACACCCTCTTAGAACAAAAATAACAGACTGATGGCCCATTTATGGAGAATACTGTACTGTGTTGTCATGCCTATGCGATAAGAAACTGAAGCCAGTGAGGTTAGACAGCCTGTTTAAGTCACACAATAAGAAAATGGCAGAGCCAGGATTCAAACTCAGATCTGACTGACTCCAAATCATAGACATAACCCAGTACACTACATTGCCTTCTTTTGTCTTTTACATCTGTTGTGAATTTTGTTTTAACCACATGAAACAAAATTAGTTTTGAGCATATTAAATGGTATGCATAATCACTACTGTCTTGCATCATAATTAGGTATAAAATATAAGCCAGTCACACAAGAAATTACTGTATTTCTGTAGAATTGAGTTGCCATTAGTGTCAATAGTGTTCCTTCACCTTAGACACTTAATAATACCCTCTTTTCATTTAAGACTCACTATGTGCCATGCACTGTGATAAGTATTTTATGTACACAATAACATGTAATGCCCAAAGTACCCTGTGAGATAATTATTTCTATTTCCATTTGTGATGAGGAAACTGATGGTTAAAAAGGCTAAATAAATTGCTTAAGATTAAACAGCTAGTAGTGGAGCTGGAACTCTACTGAACTCAAACTGTCTCACTTTAAAGCCTGTGCCCTCAACTAACTACCCTATACAACCTCCCTCTAAATGTCCTAGATTGAACTTCTCAATAAACTGGATCCTATCCTGTGTATCTTATTTTTGCCTAAAATTCCTTGTTTCCTAAACATGTAGTTTTCTCTTGCCAGTCTTGTCTTTCCTACTAAGTAGCTGACCAGCTTCTTTCTGCTCCCATTCTTCTAGCATCCTGGGTACTAAACAGCTTAAAATAAGAGACTCCTGTCATGAATTGAGGTTTATTTTCCCTATAGGTAACGGCTTCAGAGGAAGAAAATGGCAGTGATCTAAGCCATGGGTCAAGTGGCTGAGGTGGGAAGAAAGAATTCCAAGGGCATATGACACAAGAAAGACTTTCCTATTCCTTTCATTTGTCTGGACTGATTCCCATATGCCTAGGATCTAGAACTCCTTACGACTTTGTATGCTTTCTTTTGTACTCAGGCAGGGTGAGCTTCAGGCCTGTGGGTTTCAGTAACAAGAAACTGTGATGCCTTTTTTTGAACCTGGTAGCTCATGATTTTAGACATCAATTCATTTACATATGTCAGGCATCGATCTAGATACCAGATGAAAACGAAGCTGAGAACAAAACAAAGAACCTGTCATCCTGGATTTTATAGAGACAATAGACAACTAACAAATACATAATATAGTGGCAAATAGTGATAAATGCTATGAAGAAAACTAAAGGGACAGAAAATGATGAAGGTATCCTTTGGGCAGAAGAGAAAAAAAGAAAATGATGAAGGGTATGGTGGGTTAGAGCTGCTATTTTAGTTTGGGTGGTCAGGGAAGATCTTTCTCAGGTGGTATTATTTGAGTAAAGATCCACAAATGAAGTTAAGAAACAAGATGTGAGCATATCTGAAGAAAAAACATTCTGGCAGAATAAACAGCCTTGAGGTGGAAGTGTGCTTGTCATGTTTGAGGAAAATAAGAAGTCCACTTAGATGGAGCAGACTGAATGAGGAAAAGAGTAGTGGGAGATGTGGTTTAAGAATATCCAGGGAGGCCGGGCGCGGTGGCTCAAGCCTGTAATCCCAGCACTTTGGGAGGCCGAGACGGGTGGATCACGAGGTCAGGAGATCGAGACCATCCTGGCTAATACGGTGAAACCCCGTCTCTACCAAAAAATATAAAAAACTAGCCGGGCGAGGTGGCGGGTGCCTGTAGTCCCAGCTACTCGGGAGGCTGAGGCAGGAGAATGGCGTAAACCCGGGAGGCGGAGCTTGCGGTGAGCTGAGATCCGGCCACTGCACTCCAGCCTGGGCGACAGAGCAAGACTCCGTCTCAAAAAAAAAAAAAAAAAAAAAAAAAAAAAGAATATCCAGGGACCAAGCAGGGCTTTGGATTTTATTCTAAATGTGTTGGCAAGCCACTTGAAGATTCTAAACAGGTAAGTGAAAGAATCAGACTTATATTCTAATAGGATGCATCTTGCTGCTGAATAAAGTATACACTATAAGGAGGCAAGGATGGAAGCAAGAGACCAACTAGAGTAACCGTGGTAGAGAATTTGAGAAGATTCAGATTCAGGAAATGCTTTGAAGATAGAGCTGGTAAGAACTGCTAATGAATTGAATATGGGGTGTTTAGCTTTAACCCAAAGTCTTTGGGTTTTGGCTGAGGCAGCTAATTGAATGAAGGTGCCATTTACTGGGATGAGGAAAATTGAGATGGGGATTAAGTTTAGGAGAGGAAATCAAGAGTTTGGTTTTAGATTTGTGAGAGACTGTTTGACTTTCAAGTTCCTGGGGACAATGGGCCTCTAGTAGCTGCAGCTGGTGTTAACCTTTTACAGGGACATGTTTAAGTGGAGCTGAGGGGCAGAGAAACAGAAGAAATAAAGTTTCTTCTGAGTAATCTCCCAGATATTCAAGTGATAAAAAGCAGGTTAGTCCTCTGAGCCTGTCTTATACACACTGATTTCAGGGCAAGAAGTCTCCTCTCTCTTCAAAAAATGTTCTGATTTATATTATCTCAAAATTTCTGAAATTAAATTAAATGTATCCCACAATTAGAGAGAGAAAGCATAAAATGTAAATAGCTTGAGAGATAATCCAGTGTGTATGAGTTTTTACCAAAGTATAACTGAGAGCAGAGGAAGGTCTTGAATGTTTAATGTTTTTGTGAAGAGAAAGGATGTAGATATTAAATAAAACAAAGATTTTATAATCTTGCTTTGGCACTACCCTATTTATCATAATTTTTAAGTGAGAAACTACAGAAAGAGTGTTTGTAAGTTTATACCCAAGGGGGGATTATGCGTTTAAATTATTCCTCTTCCGCACATTTTAATCCTTTCTATCTTTTAACCCTTAGTCTTTTCCCAAAAGTGTTCTTAAACTAGAAGGCCTGTGGCATGATTGAGGCTTGTCACCTCTCTTCTAGGGCCAGATTTCAAATAGATGGCCCTGGAGAATGCTACTTATCTGTACAGTTCTCCATTTGATGTTGCAGTGTGCTATTATCCTAGGGGAAGGGTACCACATTTAACTCCAGAAAGGATTTAAGGCAGTTTTGCATTTTTTTTTTTTCTGATTATCAGAGTAATATATGATTATTGCAAAATATTTTAACAAAAAAGTTAAAAAAAGACTATTTCAACTCCTACTTACTAGAGGCAATCCCAACAACATTTTGGCATATTTCCTTCCACTGTCTTATGCATTTTGTTTTTTTTGTAACCGAGCTCTTTATTGTATAAGCAATTTTGTTGCCTGCTGTTTTTGCTTAGTTATGGTATATATGTTTGTCTCTATCATTACATTTTTATAGCTACATAATCATCTATAGCATGACTATACCATAGTTTACTCAAGATGGTTTCTGATTATTTACAATTACAAATAACACTGTGATAAACAGCTTTGTGCATAAATTTTCACTCTTCTTTTGGATGACTTATTAAAGGAGGAATTGGTAGATTAAATGTATACACACTTTTTAAAGCTTCTGATGTAAATTGTTACAATGATTTCCAGAAAGGTTGTTATCAGATCATACTTTGGAAGGGAAGGAGAGAGCTATTGGAACTATTGGATCTGGTAGAAAGTATCTGACAGCAATTCTTACAAAGTACTATGCCTCTGGGGAAGAGTCCCTTCTCTCTCTAGAAAAGGGGTTATCTTAAAGTATTAAAATTATTACATCAGATTTTTCCACACCACATAATATGTATGGATCGTGAGGAGGAAAGGAGAATTGAGAATTTGAGTTAGAAGTCATACATAAGCTGACATGTCAGAAATTACCAGTTTGGGAAACTAAGTTTACCAACACTGCTAAAGGACTCAAATATTTTAAACAGTGGTTCAGATATTAATTGTGATTATGCAGTATCAGGTTTATTTAATTTTGTATGATTTCATGCTATTTAATGAGAGACAATATAATGAGTGTTTTTCAAATTGTGGGTCCTAATCCATTTGTAAATTACAAAATCAATGTATTTTCTATGACTGGTATTTTTAAAAAACAAAACACAATAGAATGAAAAATATGAGAATGCACTGTAATCATTTCAATGTATGATTTCATAATTAACAAATAGATTAGGACCCACAGTATTATTTTGTGAGACTTTTGTTTCAGTTACATGTGTGTATATACTATAGAACACATTTATTATTGTGGGATGTGATTAAGAAAAAAAATAGTTTGAAGCCATTGGTGTAAAGAGTCTGGACTTTGGAATTAGTCAGGACAAGTTTGAATCTGAGCTCTGCTTGGCTTTTACCCATTATCTAACCAAATGGCTCAATCACTACATTGAAAAAAGAGAGTAATAATATCTCCTTTCTGGTTTGTGTGTGTATGAAGATTAGAGATTACTTAAGCAGAATGCCTACAACATAGTCAATGATTAATATATAATTACTTCCAAATCTCTCCCAAAATAATGTTCTCCTTGTAAAAATACTTCATTCACTGAAGAAAGACAATGTGTTTTATTGATGACTACATCTGTTATGCTATCGTGTACTTTTAAAACACCTCTGTCAGTCTTTTTCTCCAATTTGGTTTTGTAAGGAGACTTGAGCACATAGTTCGTTCCCCTTCCTGTTCTGACACTTTATTTATCTATATTATGGATCTTGGCACTTTACATCCGTCATAGATGGTCTAATTGTTGCCTAGTTCAATTACTACTAAACACTTTCAAACCTCTTCTAGTTCTCAAAATAGTGGCGGGAGCACTGCAGGATGCCAGATCAAAATCTGTTGAGTTTGCTCTACAGCACACCTTTTGCAAAGTATCACTTGTGGTGTACAGGGAAGCAGCTGTAATGCTGATTCCCCTGGCATTTCTCACTTCATCTACTACATGCTAAACAGGCCGGGTAGGCATTAAGTCATACTCTGGGTAGTACAAGTGGAAAGTGTGAACAGAGAAACCACTTTATGTGAGGACAGTGGAAAATGAGATCCTCCTTTCCTCTCCCTACTCCTGCTCCCATCGAGGAGAAGCACTTAAAAGCGCGGAGGCCCAGGACCCATCGGCGCTCGGGCGTCCCGACTCGGAGGCTGGCGGCGGGCAGGCACGCTCTCCCGCGCTGAGAGCCCTTCTGCGGAGATGAACTCTCGAGTGTCGCCGCCGCGCGCGCGGGCCCGATCGATACAGGCGGGCGGACATGCTCCCGCCGCCAAGAGCAGCCACAGGGCGGTGGAGTCAGCTGCTCGGCCGCTCGGTCGCACTTCTCATTAGCTCAATACCCGCAAAGGACGTGCACTGGTTCCCTCGCGGACACCCACCCAGTGGTCTGCGCCACGCCCTCTGCCCACCGCCCCTTCCGCTCGGCAGTCCGGCGCAGGGCGGGAGCTTTTCAGCCAGATGCCCTCGGGTAGGGGGCAGCCGGGTCCCGGCTCAAGCGGAGGGCGTCGTGAGGTGGCCTTTTTGCCTGGCTCCCCAGTGGGACGCTCCGCGGAGGCGGTCGAGTATAGGGGAGTGTCGAGCTCCCTCACACACTGGACCTTACCTTCTGGCGTCTTCGTCCGGGAGGCTGCAGCGGGAGGCGGACCCAGCCGGCCGTAGGGGCAGGTCCACTGCGTTGTGAGGCGGGGCTGGGCGTGCGCCGCAGCTGCCAGATTCGTCTGCTCCGTGAGTCAGGACGGGAGAAAGCCCCTCCCCCGGCGCCCGCTCCCACTCCTGATTGGCCGGACCAGCCCGGGGCGGCCCGGCGGGACCCCGGCCCGCGTCTCAGCTATAAAGAGAGCCCCGGCATGACAGCCGCGGCGAAGCTGTTCTAGTTCATCTGCTGGCCGGCTCTCAGTCCCCGTGGCGCCCCCTTTCCTCTTGTCCCCGAGCGCTCTCGACTCCACCATGCCAAGGGGCTTCCTGGTGAAGCGAACTAAACGGACAGGCTGCTCGTACCGAGTTCGCCTTGCGGAGCGTGTCTTCCCTCTGCTGGGGCCCCAGGGGGCGCCGCCCTTCTTGGAGGAGGCTCCCAGGGCCTCCTTGCCCGGTACGGAGCGGGCGGCCCCCCCAACCCGGGAGGAACCTGGAAAGGGGCTGACGGAGGAGGCGGCCCGGGAACTGTCGGGGTCGCCATGTCGGGCGACTGGGGTGAGCCCGGCGGGCGGGC
>NW_016803909.1:457012-518478 GCF_001698545.2 Rhinopithecus bieti
GCGCGGAGTGGCGGGCGGGTGTCAGGGAAGGTCCCGGGCCCAGCCCCAGCCCCGGCCCCAGCCCCAGTCCAGCGAAGCCGGCCGGGGCAGAGCTGCGTCGGGCGTTCCTGGAGCGCTGCCTCAGCTCGCCCGTCTCCGCCGAGTCCTTCCCCGGGGGCGCCGCCGCCGTGGCCACTTTCTCCTGCTCCGTGGCGCCAGCAGCCGCACCGACCTCGGGGGAGCAGTTCCTGCTGCCGCTTCGGGCGCCGTTCCCAGAGCCCGCGCTTCAGCCGGACCCTGTGCCCCTCTCCACCGCCCTGCAGAGTCTGAAACGGGCGGCCGGCGGCGAGCGCCGCGGCAAGGCACCCACGGGCTGCGCGTCTGGACCCGCAGCCGCGGGAATCAAGAAGCCAAAGGCCATGAGGAAGTTGAGCTTTGCCGATGAGGTGACCACATCCCCTGTCCTGGGCCTGAAGATCAAGGAGGAGGAGCCCGGAGCGCCGTCTCGGGACTTGGGAGGCAGCCGCACGCCCCTGGGCGAGTTCATCTGCCAGCTGTGCAAGGAGCAGTACGCAGACCCCTTCGCGCTGGCCCAGCACCGCTGCTCCCGCATCGTGCGCGTAGAGTACCGTTGCCCTGAGTGCGACAAGGTGTTCAGCTGTCCTGCGAACCTGGCCTCCCATCGCCGCTGGCATAAGCCGCGTCCCGCGGCTGCAAACGCCGCCACAGTCTCCTCCGCCGACGGGAAGCCGCCTTCTTCGTCGTCTTCGGCCTCCCGGGACGCCGGGGCCATTGCATCTTTTCTCGCGGAGGGAAAGGAGAACAGCCGGATAGAGCGGACTGCAGATCAGCACCCGCAGGCCAGGGACAGCTCCGGGGCGGATCAGCACCCGGACAGCGCCCCGAGGCAGGGCCCCCAGGTGCTGACGCATCCAGAGCCACCGCTGCCACAGGGCCCCTACATGGAGAGGGTGTTGGGGCGCCGGGTGCCTGTGCCGGGCAGTACCAGTGGTGGCGGGGGATCCGAAATTTTCGTGTGCCCATATTGCCACAAAAAGTTTCGTCGCCAAGCCTATCTGCGCAAGCATCTGAGCACTCACGAGGCGGGCTCGGTCCGTGCACTAGCGCCGGGCTTTGGCTCCGAACGCGGTGCCCCACTTGCCTTCTCTTGCCCGTTGTGCGGAGCGCACTTCCCTACCGCAGATATCAGGGAGAAGCACCGGCTGTGGCATGCTGTCCGCGAGGAGCTGCTCCTGCCCGCTCTGGCGGGGGCTCCTTCCGAAACGCCGGGCCCTAGCGGGCCATCTGACGGGAGTGCCCAACAAATTTTCTCGTGCAAGCACTGCCCGTCCACTTTTTTTAGTTCTCCGGGGCTGACCCGGCACATCAATAAGTGCCACCCCTCAGAAAGCCGGCAAGTGCTGCTGCTGCAGATGCCACTGCGGCCTGGCTGCTGAGGGACGAGAGACAGGATGATTTCGAGGTTGGCCTTAGAGGAAACAGATCATGGGAATTTCTGTGGGGCTTTCTTCAACTTGCAAGTTTACTTTCATTCTTTCCTATGTTTCTCCCTCCTAAAATTCTCCCAGTAGTCAATGTTCTACCAGAGGAGCAGACAGTGAAATGTAATATCCCTTTCTAGAGCAGGTATGTATATGGTACAAACCTTGAGATCAAAGACTGTCAGCTTTAAATCTCACTTTCCCCACTAAAATAGGATTTTTCCCCCTTAAAACTCTGGAGGCCCTAACGAATCCTATATGATTTGTAATTCCTATGGAAAGTCGCAGTGAATGCGTGCATGTCTCAATGTCCACAAAGGGTTCTGGCTACCCTTTGGGAGTCACCAATGTTTTTTTTCCTCTTGTCATCACAGGCGCCTATGCAGCTTCTGTCTCAATAGGATCAGATATTTTGCACTGTATACTCTGTGAATTAAAAGTTATGTGATTGGTGCCAAACTTAAGGAGATTCAAGACCTGGCAGAAAATGTAAGAGGATGTTTGCTGCTTTCGGGGTGCGTGGGGATCTCCCCTGTAAACTTTCCTTTGCCCAATTATATGTACATGTCCATTCTTAAGTTGGTGTTTGGAGGTGGGGAGGATGCTACTTTACTGGAGTTGAGACACCCCCTATAATTCTCACCCTCAGCTATTTTGTGTGCAGTATTCAGGAAGAGCTACTTCAAACCTTTCTTTAAATGGCTTTTTGGAAATACAGAAGTCGTTTCCTCAAGTTTGACTGTTTTAATGGGGTTTCACCCAAATTGTTTGATGCTTCTGCTGTAAATCTCATACTGTGTATTCATTATGAAAATATGTACAGCTTAAGGAAGATGTTAACACCTATAATCCACTGAGGAACTGAATGGCAATTTGCTCAATATTCAGTATTTTCTTTTCAGCAGTAACTTGTTTTTGATTTTTTTTAAAAAAACCATTTCAGTGTACATTCTGTACTAATTCCTTAATAGCCAGAGTTGGGACACTGGCTGAGCACTGCTTGACAAAAAGCCCGTATTTGTAAGATGCTTACCACCAAATAAATGTACATAGTCTGTGCTTTTGTTGTGTTCTGTGTTTAAGAATCCTGTTGAATACCGCCTATTTTCAAAGCCACATTTCTTATCTACTCAATGTCGGTATCCTGTTTTAGAATGTTAGTGACCCATTTGGACAGAATACAAGGACGGAAATATTTTACAAATGAATGTAATGGTGCAGGAATGCAATGAAAAATTTTCCTTTGAAGTATGGCTGCAAAGACTGAGCTCCAAAAGGCAAGGAATATGCACTAGTCTTTAAATCTAAAAAACACATCCCCCCAAGAAATGTCAACAGAAAATATATTTTAAGTATGTATATATATTTCAAACTAGTGAACAGTGTTACCTGAAGATGAAAAAAAGTATTTTAATGGTGCTAATTCACTATTTCAGGTTTGTATTTTTGCTCCATATTGTTATATATCATCAATCCATTAATTTTTTTATAGTACTTTAGAAACATGTATGCAGTTACTCTGATTTTCCTTTTTGTAATTCTTCACCTTGGCTGTAGGAAATTGTTTATATTGTTCAATCTTCTTCCCAAGGACTCTATCCATTTGTTTATCTTCTACATCAGCTTACATAGGACTTTCAGTTTTCATTTGTAAGAAAACAAAAAATTGAGTGCACAGAAGTTCTGAAAGGTTGTCTTAGAAAACTTGTCAGTGCAAAGTTTTATTGCTGAAAGTATATTATAAAACAAAGTAAAATTTAAGAATCAAAAAAACATGAAGCTGTAATCCCAGCACTTTGGGAGGTGGAGGTGGGCAGATCACAAGGTCAGGAGATCGAGACCATCCTGGCTAACACAGTGAAACCCCATTTCTACTAAAAAAACAAAAAACAAAAAACAAAAAATTAGCTGGGCATTGTGGCACATGCCTATAGTTCCAGCTACTCAGGAGGCTGAGGTAGAAGAACTGCTTGAACCTGGAAGGTGGAGGTTGCAGTGAGCCAAGATCACTCCACTGCACTCCAGCCTGGGTGACAGAGCACAACTCCGTCTCAAAAAACAAAAACATGAAGCTGAGATAAACTAACAATCTAACCAACCACATTGGGTGAAGTTTTTGGCCAGCCTTTATGAAGATGTAAAATTTCCTGTGTTTTTAATGACTGTGGTAGGATCACCGAGAAATAAGTTGGAATGTATCTTGAAAAGGGAATTCAAGTTCATTTTTCATGATTAGCTAAGATAATCTAGGTTCATGCTTTAAATCTCCTCACTACTCATATAGCCCTACTTATTGAAAATATATGAAACATAGAAGACACATCAACACTCATGGATAGGAAGTGATAAGAATATTTTTATTGTATTATTAAATACCATGTCACCTTTTCCCCCCACTGTTACAAATTATAGATACTACATGAATGATGATACATAATTTATATTTTACGGTTTGCCAGTATGATGTATTTACACATGCAGTTAGTACCAATGTCATGCTACATTTCCTCAGGAGATGCCCATTCAAAATAAAATGTGAGCAGCTTATCTACTGTAAGAAAATACTTCTAGAGGGTGGAATGTATACCAACCTGCACCTGCAAGTTCAGTATTAACAATATTAGATTTAACTTAGACTCCTGGGTCATGTTCCTTTTTCCTTTTTTAAAAATAATACTCATAATTTGAACAATATACTTACATCAGAAAATTTTCCTTCTTTTCTTCCCTATCTTCTTTTTGGTGCTTAAAAAAGAACATAGATACACCAGGATCTAGCAGCCAATAATGAAAGGCCACAATCTGAAAACAAATGGCATTTAACAGTGATACCACTTGAAATGCAAAACATTAGAAAAATACCTGGAAGCTAAACATAAATCAAAGTTCAGCACAGTGATTTTTCTAGTTATTGGATATAACATGGCATCACCTGCATAGCCAAGAAATGAGACATTGCTTTGGGAAGAAAAGTTAACACTAAAATGATTTCAGTTGGAATTTGAGATGCTAAAGACCATTTATTTTAAGTGTTTTATTGTCATAACATAAATAATCTGTACACATTCTGTGTATTAACAGGTACATCTTTTGCTGTAACTTTACAAATGCTTAAATTTAAAATTTTACATTTGTAAAAAATTATATATTTATTGAACCATAAAGTTGCAATGGGGCACAATAAATAATGAGACTAGTTGTCCAATTGTATTTTGGCTCAAAGTTAACCATGAAATTAAAGATAAAACTACTTAGACATAATTATCAGGAAGGTAAAGGGTGTAGAATAAAACTCCCCCCTGCCCTCAAAATATGGCAGCTTGGACTGTGGGAAAAAAATGAAACAATAAATAACCCAAATCTTTAATATTAAGCTACAAATTATTTAAAATTATTTAAATCCAGTGTTTTCTCAGATAAATGTACAGGAAGAAACATGCATGTTATGGCAGACACGAAGGCCTGAAAGGGTTAACCCTATGTTCGTGCTAAGGTGGCTACTGCTGATCACTGTTGGGCTGTCTCCTTAGGATTTATTGGCTGAGCCAGAGGAACGACGCAACTTCATGGACATGCGGCTTTTGCTAGTTCGAGGAGACATTGGAGAGGCCAGGTCAGCCCCATCTACCTGCGTTGCTGTGGGAGTTTCACTGGGTAGAATCTCTGGGTAGGAGCCTGTAGGAAATAGCAAGAGCATTACTACAGTTATCCAGCCTCTCATCCCCTGAGAAGTAATCTTTCTGCTACTAATCTGCAGCAAGGATCCCATCCCTTAATAAGGTCTTTTGAGGGAAAAAGCAAGCCCCAAACTTTCTTGTTACAATAGCCTACTAATGTATTTAAAACCCAGCAATCTGCTGGCTCATGTCATTATATTAGCAAGAAAGCGCCAATCATCATTCCCAGGGCTAGAACCCTGGAAAAAGCAGTGGGAAGCAAAATCTTTGAGCCAGAAAGAACAAGGATCCAAAGCACCAGTAGCATGCAGGGAAGGGGTCAAGAAGCAGGTGAGAAGGACCAATTCCTATCTCTAGGATTCAGGGTACAACCAAGAAAAGGGCCTTCACTACTCAAACTTGAAAAACAGTACCAAACAGTTTCAAACACTTTTGGAACCACGGGTTTCAAAAAGGAAGTCAGTTTCACTAGATGCCCTTATAAACAAAACAAAACAAAAAAAGGAACTCAGCAATATAAGATCATATACATGCTAGGTATTTAAATATGGCTTTAAGAAGGAGCAAGATAAATTTGTGTATGAGGGGAGGACAAGAATTCTCATCTGAATGTCAGTTAATAAAAGGCAAACTGACTCCCCCAAGATGTCTTAATTTAAAAGAGATAAACAATGCTTTTGTTTTCATTAACTTAAAAACTTTTGCAGGTATCTTATTCAATCATAAGCAAGCAGGTAACCAGTAGAATTAGTAGATATACAATTTTAGAAGTAAAACAAAATCAAATAGGAAAGTTCTTTGTGTCATTTATAAAGTAGTTTTTCATCTCTGTACTTTATTTCTATAAATTATCATTCTCAATATGCAGCAATACTACAGAACCTTGCACATTGTAGGCTCTCAAATATTTCCTAAACAAAATGATTAATTGATTAAAATCACATTAAAAATAAAAGTCCTTCAGAAAAAAAAACCTGAAAACAGAATAAGAACAAGAAATTCTGGATATTTTAAGGCATTTTAATCCAGATTTTATGGGTCTTAAGTACATGAAAATTTTCTTTATGTGTTTTACAAACAAAAACACCACACAGGTTGCAAGGTTAACTGTATACATACATGTCCTTACTTTACAGGGAGACTTTTGGCATATTTGTTAGCAAATGTAGCACCTCATTGATACGTCAAACTAGGAAATACACTAGCACTTTCACATATATGAAATGTTTGTGCTTAAACTGAAGTTACGGATGTTTATAAAGAAAAACAAAAAGTTCAATAAGGGGTGAAGATCCTATTGAGATGTCTTAAGCAATTAAGAATATGTCTTTGTAGAACACTTCAATTTTTTTTTTTTTTTTTAAGACGGGAGTCTCACTCTGTCGCCAGACTGCAGTGCAGTGGTGCAATCTTGGCTCACTGCAATCTCTGCCTCCCGGGGTCAAGTGATTCTCCTGCCTCAGCCTCCTGAGTAGCTGGGACTACAGGTGTGCATCACCATGGCCGGCTAATTTTTTTGTATTTTAGTAGAGATGGGGTTTCACCATGTTGGCCAGGATGGTCTCAATCTCCTGACCTCATGATCCGCCTGCCTGGGCCTCCCAAAGTGCGGGGATTACAGGCATGAGCCACCACACCCGGCCTTCAAAATGTTTTTAAGACCAAATGTTCGAGTTATATTTAAGAAAAAATATATGTTTCCAAGGAAAAATATTCTGTCACTCATAATCCAGGTCAATTGCCCTTCTTCTCAAAGTAACTTTTCCAGCATTATTTTCTAATTGAAGTAAGACTGGCCTTCAAAATACAAGGAGAAGGAAACATATTTCTGTTCACCATTACTCTTCCTGAAGATCTGAATTGGTTCATAGCAGACATACTGGAAAATTTATGGGAGAATATGAATCCATGGCCCCCTTTAGGGAAGCACAGCAGATGGATGGCAGAAGGAAAGTGAAGAGCAGTAGTAGCTCATGCTTTTCTGGTAATGCATATCATTCCCGGCCATCATAAGAGGCCCTCCCACTGCTGTTTACCTTGAGATGGCCAATGTTTTCTAGCGGAGGTTTTGGGAGGAAGAGAACTATCACTGCATTTCTTTCTTTGTTGTGAATGAAGAAATGGAGTAGCAAGCAGAAGTGAGAGAGCAAAAGAGAAGATAGATAACAGATATGAGAGACACAAGTGCAGAATTTTATAGGTGTTAACTGAGGAGCAGAGAGAGAGGAATAAAGGTGTTTATTATGAAATATAATTGGGCATGCAATGAGTTAGGATGATGGTTCACAATGACAATGCTTTGTAAATTCAAATGTTATACTTACCAACTAACAAAACAAGTTCAAATAGGAAAAAAGAAAAGAAGAAAAAAGGTCTATGAGAGATTCTGTAAATATCTACCTTTTAAAGTGTTCACTGTACTGGTGGCATGTTATCCTAATCACTCAGACATAAAATCTCTAGAGCTGCATTGTCCAACATGGTAGCCACAGCCAAATTAAGTTTAAATTTATTGAATTAAAATGAATTAAATAAAAGTTCAGTTCCTCAATACACTAGCCACATTTCACGTGTTCAACAGCCACATGTAGTTAGCAGCTTCCACATTAGACAGTGCAGATATAGAACATTTCTATCACCATAGAAGGTTTTATCAGAGAGAGCACACTCTACATTATGACAAACTCAAAGAATGTTTTCCTCAAAAACAATTCTTCCATGTCTTCCTCACTGCCTTCAAAGTGAAATCTTCCTTCACTCCATTGAGTCAAATTAGGATTTTTAGTGTGTGTGGTGTATAGTTATCAGTACTTCCTAACAATTTAGCAAATTATATTTGTGGTATATATTCAACATTCCCAAACTCCATAAATAATTTACAGTGGAAAGACTTCAATTTTAGACGTAAAAAATGTAGTAACAACCTACATTTCATTTCACATCCTAGTCTACCTGTTGATTTATACTACCTGAGTCATAAGGAATTCTGATTTATTTCTATTATTAATATATCCTCAAGGATAAGGTTTTAAGAGTACACATGAGCTCCCATGTTTGTGCATACTATATCTGTTACTAACATTCTTACAGTGCTCACACAGACTGTGTGATCTGATGGGATAAATTGATTAATATATTGCACATTGATTACAATAAACTATTATTACAATTAACATAATAAATATGACTTTTGGGATCTATAGGGATTATAAGAGGGAGCTTGAAAGATCGTTTTTAATTGTGGTTTCGTTTGTACTGTTTGATGACAGGTATGACTGGTTTAAAGCTGCTAATTATTGGGCAAATATAGCCCTATAAAATATTGTATCTTTAAAAGCAATTTCAATTAATACTGAACTCCAGCGATGATGTGATGTATTAGAAAGAACATGGGCATAGGTTAGACAGTCCTAGATTAAATGCCGACTCTGTCACTTTACCATCTGTTTGATCTTGGGCAAACTGATTTGAGACATTTTTGTATTCGTAAAATGGAGATAATACTTGCTATTTTGTCAAGTCGTCACAGGGATTAAGATTACATATGCAAAGATACTGGCACATAGTAGGTGCACAGTAAGTATAGCTACACAATAAGGCTATTAAACAGAAAAATAAAAGCTGATACATTTTGAATCAGAACAGATGAGGATTAGAAAGGAAGGGATAGAAATGAGGAATATTTTTGAAGAAAATGACCACCTATACAAAATATTATTGTTCAAATGTGAAAAGCACAACACACCATTAAATTTAGTTTGAGGGAAATTTATTCTCTCTTATGTTGATAGTTCTATAAAATACAACCTTATATTAAAGGTTAAAGGCTACCCAAATAACCTTGCTTTTAATATTTTAAAGGAGTTGATAAGTTATTAAGACTAGCATGGATGGCACTGAATATCATAAAGGAAATAACACAATTTCTTTTTTATTTTTACTTATTTATTTTGAGAGGGAGTTTCACTCTGTTACCCAGGCTGGAGTGCAGTGGCATGATTTCAGCTCACTGCAGTCTCTGCCTCCTGGGTTCAAGTGATTCTCCTGCCTTAGCCTCCTGAGTAGCTGGGATTACAGGCGTGTGCCACCATGTCCAGTTAATTTTTGTGTTTTGAGTAGAGAAGGGTTTTGCCATGTTGGCCAGGCTGGTCTTGAACTCTTGGCCTCAACTGATCTGCCTGCCTCAGCCTCCCAAAATGTTGGGATTACAGGCGTGAGCCACCATGCCTGGCTGGGAAATAACATAATTTAAAATAGTAGAGAAATAAAGGGAAACATGTGGTTTCATTTTAAGATAACATTCAAGAACTACTAGTATTTTAGATTTAGAATAAATCACGCCAAGCTTGTCATATTTTACAAATGACAAAATTTGTAAATGAAAATTTTGGAAATGAAAAAATTGGAAGAGTTGATTAATTTGCATTTATATGGATAACAACTGGCAGAACTAGGAATTAAATCCAGATTAGTTTGATTCCAAAGCTCATACTTCTCCCCTGGCAACCTTAAAGATACATGGGGAAAAAAAAGATTTTCAATGGGTGGGAAAGTAAAACCCTTAAAATAAAATCTTTAACAATTTATAAATTGTAAATACGACAGGTTATTGGGCAATATCTCTCTTTTCTCAATCAACAGCAGGAAGGGAATGAAAATATTTAGACTAAATGGGTAACTGTAATAGTTGAGATCATGCCCTGTGAAGTCAGATCAATCTAAGTTGAAATACTAGCTTGACAAAGTACCAGGTGACTCTGGGTAAGCATTTTTTTCTTTTAAATTTCATAGAACTGCAATGAAGATTAAATGAGAGAAGTATGTACAGTACTGAGCACAGTGTCTGGCACTCAGTAATAGCACAATTATTATTTTATTACTTTCATTACAAAAATTTCACATCTGAATGAATGTTCTATGTGGAAACTGAACCAGCAGTCATCACAAAAGGTTAGTGGGTCCTATTTAAGATTATTACTTGCCTCTTGGTCAACAACATATAAGCCAAATTTCCAAGTTCAAAGTATCAAACAGAACATATCTGGCTGCCTATAATTTCAGGCTAATCTAATGATAAATTAATATGAGTAGGAATCTGTTTTTAAAAACATTAACTAGCCAGGCATGGTGGCTCACACATGTAACCCCAGCAATTTGGGAGGCTGAGGTGGGTGGATCACCTGAGGTCAGGAGTTTGAGACCACCCTGGCCAACATGGTGAAATCTCGTCTTTACCAAAAATACAAAAATCAGCCAGGAGTGGTGGCATGTGCCTGTAATCCCAGCTACTTGGGAGGCTGAGGCAGGAGAATTGCTTGAACCCAGGAGGTGGAGGTTGCAGTGAGCCAAGACTGCGCCACTGCACTCCAGCCTCTGTCTCAAAAAAACAAAACAAAACAAAACCAAATTATTAAATAAACAAATTTATAGCTTATGTTATATATTGCAGGAAACTAATTCTTCTGTTGGCACTTACTAATATTTAAGATATTTATAAAATAACTATCTTCTAAGGAGCTAAAATATTTTATTTCAGAACATTTCAAAGCCTGAGTAGTTTAAATAACTTTTAAAGAAGGACATTGAGCTAACAAAGGTTATCTAAAGCAATGGCTAAATTTTGATGATCCATCCCACTCAAAGATTCAAAGAAATAGATCTGACCATCATAAATCCCATCCTATCTACATATGGGAAGATAGATTTTTCAAATTAACAGCACAACTGAAGTTAGAAGGCAGACTAGATACTACTCTAGGTTTTATAGTCACTCTGGATTATCTCTGAATTTGGTGTCATAAAAATTATATTTGAATTTTATTAATTTTATAATATTCCTTTAAATAGGAACTCCTATATTCTCCAAAAGTAATTATAAAAAGTGTTATGTATGTATAGATATATGTTTGTGAATGTATATCTATGTATATATGAAGACAGAAACACCTATCAACCCTTTAGTTGTTAAACAGCTAAAATCTGTAACGTAAAGACATAATACTCCAAAAAATTATGAGCATATTTTTAATGTTGAAATTGAGAAAGTTAAACCAATTAATATTTACTATACACTTTCAGCAAAACAGGATCCTGTTTCTTGTTGACATTCTAGAATTTCTCTTAATACAAAATAAAAAAAGCTGACATTGAAAAGACAATGTAACATTGGGAGACACAAGTACATACTGAACAAACAGTGTAATCTGGCCAAGAAGAGCAGTAATTTCATTTTAAAGTTTATAATTAAAGGAGAGGTGTCTGTAAATATGAAAAAACTTTAAGTCACTAAAAACTTTTGATATTTTCCACACACATGCCTGACAAAGATAAAGGGATTTTTTCCTGTAATTTTTTAAAAATAAAAGACAAGAAAAATCTAATAATATTTTAATGTAGTTATGAAAGATCAACAAAGTGTGACATCACGATATTTCCCTCAATGACCTTAGGGATAAAAATAATTTCCCTTAAGTATCAGTCTACTGCCACAGACAGTACATTTTGAGAAAATACAGTTATGAAATTTACGGATCAACTATGATGCACCAAAATCTTTCATATCTATTTTAGTAATACTGAAAGTAACACGGAAAAATGTTTTCTCAGATTTAAATGTCACCACAGTTGATATGCACGTTACCGCTAACCAGAAAGTGGGTTTTAGATAATCTTGAACCAAATTAAGAAATCTTAAAAAAATATTATTTTTCTATACTATTCCACTGAATATAATTATGTTATAGGGTTGGTTAGACAGAATATAATCACCATTCTGGCATTTCTTTAAAACTTAATTTCAAATGACTATATTAGTATTGATTACTACTATTTTATATACACAGGGTGTGCACAGGACATCTAAAGTTGATTTTCGATTGCAATTATGAATCCATTTCCTCAATGTGGTGAACACATTTTATACCTATGCTAGAAAAAAGATTAAAAACTTTACACTATTATGTCATTTTTGCAAACTGGCAGTCAGGTCCAAACTGCTATTATGCAGCTTATTTTATGTCTTCTCTGTCCACTTTGATGTATAACTTTAAAGGGAGCTCTCTATGTATGGGATTTATGACAGAAAATTTAGATTTGAGATAGCGGAAAAAAATTATTTTCAGATTCTATGTTTTGCTACTGTAAGAGTAAATATTTCATTTTATTTTGTGTTGAACTGAGAACCACTCTGATAAAATTTCTGTCATAACTATTAAAGTCTGCAAAAACTTATATAGAAATGTATTCAGTAATACTGGCACAAGTTATTTACAAGCAAAAACACCCTTTTGAAAATTAGAGTGCATATTAAAATTAGAGAATAAGTTCTTAAATGCAGTGATAACTCTAAAAAATTAACTGAAAAAAATTTGTAGCATAATATTAGGTTCATGTTCAAATTCACATTTTTACTACTGTTTAGACAATCATAAGTGTTATTTTAAACAACTTACACAATAATTTTGTAAGACACATTAAAAATGAAGCCAACAGAACCTTGACTTGGCTGCTGTACCATCCTTTAATGTCTCAGAAGTGAGAACACTACTCACTTCCATAATACCTGGCCAAATGTGCAGGATAACATGCAAAATATGGGGAGAACATTAAGATGACAAATATGAAAGAGTACAGCTGGTAAACAACGACACATGAGAACTGAACAGTCTTTATCAATTTAAGTGGGAAAGTTAGCCCAAGTGTGGTTCTATTATCAATATTTTTCACTTGTGAAATTTATAGCTTGACTATATGATACACAAGTGTTATTCATATCTCTTTTAATGTAGTCTGACATTTTAGCAGACATTCTCCATTATTAAACAATAAAACTGGCAGATATAGTTATTTTGCTGTTCATTAATTTTTAATATTTCTCTTTTACCATCTTTTTTAATGCCAAACTGAGTAATTTTGAATAGTGTCAATCCATTAAAGTGAATCTTAGACTTTTTATTTCTTTCAAAGGATTCAACCTGGTCTAATACGGTTTTCTCCTTGCTATAGGTCTTTTATACTATCTGAAAGGGATCTAAATTTTTTTGTAAAATTATTTTTCTAATGGCAATTTAATGATGACAGGAATGGAAGCTTTAATTTCACTAACTAAATCTCAATTGAGAATTACAGTAACTTTTTTCCAAATAATTAGGCTACAAAAGAAGTGTTGTGTCTTTTGAATTTACTTAATATAAAGAAAACTTATTTAATATAAAGAGAATTTAAAGGTTTATTATGATGAACTTCAAGCATATTATGTTCTCTTTTCCTGCTTTCCTTGAATACCACTACAACAGTCATCTTTGTATTTCAGGTGCCTAGTGAAGTGCAAGGCACACAGAGAGTTATCATTTGATGAGTTAGGATATCCCATAACAATGCAACACATCACAAAATACAAAGACACACTACTTCAGTTCAATAGTACTACTTTTTCATGCTGAGAAACAGAAAAAAAAAAAAGGTCAATATAACAAGGTGTAACTAATTTCAACCAAGGGATTCTATTATTAGTTATTTTTATCCCCAAACCATGTTAGTGTTTCATGCAGACCTGGGTTAGTCAGTATAATACTGGAAAAAATTTAGTGACAATTTGTGAAATGTTTAGTATGAACTGGACAGTGTTAAGTTTATTTATTGTTTAAGTTACAAGCTTAGAGCTTGCTAATTTTGAAAAAAGGAAATGGGAGAAGAACAGAGGGTGTTTTGGTTGACACTTTGTCTTACCTTCAGATAAACAGAACTGATATTTAATGATCTAAAGAGGGAAAATAAATGAAACAATCATAAGGAGTGCAAGATATTACAGAATAGGAAGGCCACGAGTCATTTATTTTCTTACTGATTTCTTCAAAATTAATCGTAAAATGCAGTACCCTCTTACAATCTTTAATTATTATAACATAAATTACAATATTAAGTACTTCTAAATCTAGACCACTTATTTTAGCTTTATCTGTAAAATCAGAGATGATGGGGTGATATTTTTGGCCATAAAATTTGATCCTCTGAAGTTCAGAGTGCATGCTTAACTTATATTTCTTTTGCAGATACTTCAGAAATGATTCCAGAAGATGCAAGAGTCACTGAATATTAGCTCATATAAAATGTGGTACATGTACTTTTATGAAGATTGTTGACTTTTTAAGGAACTGCATTTAGGTAAAAGAAACCATAAATCAAATTTATAGGCCAAATTCAAATATTAAATAGTGATAAAAAATTCATATTTCAATGATTAGAATTTTTTTCAAGCAAGTTTTTAGAACAAAAGGGTACTGCATTTCAAGTTCCAATAACAAGTAACTAATACTCGCTTTTAATCTTACCGGCATCAGATGGTAAATGGTGGTAGGGAGCTGGAGAAAAAACCTGTGCTGCAAAATCTTCAAATGTTGTTGGTTCTAAGTGGTGCTGGACAATTGTTTGCAGGTACCGTGCTCTCTCCTCATAGCTGATTTCCTTTGGTTAAGGATAAACTTAAGTGCAGCTTATACTGGAAAAAAAATCTTATCAAAAATGACTGCTATGATTGCTAAGCCATTACTTCTTAATAAATAGAATTATTCACTAATTATTCTTATGTATCATTAACAGTATGGCTTTTAAAGTGCAAAACTATAGTTTTAATGTAAGTTTACTCTTCATGATGCCACTATAAATGACAGCTTAACAGGGAGACATTTATTAGATAATAATTACGATAATACTAAACTGCTGAAATGAAGGAAGTTAACAGTTTACTTGAGAAAGGATTCAATTTCTATCAGGAGTCTAGGCTGAAATTTCTATCAGCCTAGACTCATCTTATCTTGTTAATCACATCTGCAGATTTACTCTCAAAAGCCACACAATAAACATCGTAATGTTGCTTAAGATACTATGTCCAAAATTCTGTTTTCATTTGTAAAGATTTATTGTGAAAATTCCTACATATCTTCTTCTTTTCTAAAATCCCTGCATTTTCTCAACAATTGTTCTCATTTTGAATGGAAGACTACTGTTGCTGTAATCCTCGAATAACTCCATGTGGTTAAGATAAATACATAGCTGAATCTGTATGCTGGGAAAAAATACCTAGTCAATTATAACACTGAAACAAGCAGGAATATTTGCAAAGAGTCCACAGGACTCCTAAATACTGTCTAACAAAGCATCTCCAGGGCACTGACACTGACAGAAAAATACTGTAGTTCCCTTTCACCACATTTTCTTCTCTGATATTATTGACAAGCAACCAGTACCTTGAAGTGTTGTTGCTTTTGAACAACCCACTCCAGGCTTCCTGTTTCAGCAGGCCTGATTGTGCTGTTAGCACAGAGAGGGCGAGAAAGAGAGAGAATATTTCTGTTGTTCACGAAAGCAACTATGGAAATGGCTGTCAAAATGTAGAGCAGCAGGCAGCAACATACAATTATCAGGAAAAACTCACATGCTGACTTCATGTCGTATAGTTCCTGAACTGAGAAATCAGTTAACCTTTCTTTTAAAACTTTTAAAAGTTTCCCTGTGGCACTCAGTGTGCTATGTTGACAGGCTTTACATAAGACATTTAAATAAGGATAATAAAAATTTGTCTACCAGTTCTTTTTTTCCAATGAATTTTTCCCCAAAGTCTACTTTAATATTTCCCCTCAAAATTCCTTATTTTTTAAAATTGCAATTTAATTATTATATAGTTATAAAATTCTAGAAATTGTAGACTAAGCCTATAAGACCCAAAAAATAATTTGAGAGGAAGATAATTTTAAATAATTCAATGGGAGATACCACAGCCAGTTAATTATATTTACAAGTTTACTAAGAAGAGAAAAAAAAAAAGTAAAAGAGTTAAAGGCAAGACTATATTCATTATGCACTTGGACTTTGATTATGGTATCTTTTGCTAAGTGGCTTTCATATTACAATTTATCTGCTTCTATTACAATTTATGTATCAAATATGAAAATAACCTTGAATCCCAATTCCTAGCAATCTATTACTTTCCATTCTGTACACTGGGGATGAACTTCAAAAGAATTTTACTTCTGAGGTGGGAAGCAACAGGACAAGATGCATATTAAAATGATCAGCATCAAGGATTTTACATGAGGATAATACAGACATTTTTGAGTCTTAACATAAACAAGTAATATAGCACACTTTTAAAGGGGGTATATGGTTATAAATGGAAGAGGATGAAACTGATGGTACAATCTAAATAATACCACATATCTCACAACTTGTTGGAAAGTACTTTTTTCATTGGGGGAGATTCACAGCTGCCGAATTTTCTGCAGTTAATAGAGTCCTTTGATTCACAGCAGTGCCCCTTGTACAAAAAATACTGGCCTTTGTGTATTACCAGAAACTAATTTTCTATTTGGCTGAAAAGGGAAAAATGGGGTTATTGCTTCTCCCTCCTACAGAGCTTTTCATTATGCCTGATGCACTCAACTTCTAAGCTCTTCTGAGAAAAAAAAATAACTGAAGAGGCAAGAGGTAGAAAAATGAGCTTGTTAGCACATTAGAAGTGAAGTATCTTGGTGGGCCCTAGAAATTCCCAGTGGTGTGTTAACTTATCACTCTATGCATGCTGGCACTGATAGTCTTCCAATTGATCACTCTCTTTTCGCACCAAAGGTGCTGCCAGGAAGCAAAGGCTGAAGGCCCACAGGAGAACAGTCTGCTATCAAAACAAGCTGTTTTTAAAAGTCTGCTTGAATGGGTAAAACGCTTCATGAAAAGTAGGGTGGAGACACCTACCTGCTTTTAAAAATGTTCTACTTTCAGAGGGCCTATAAATGAAATATTTTACCTTATTATATTTAGAGTTTATAATAAAAATTAGGCAGAAGGAAAGCAAATGTTAATATTTCTAAAGCAGGGAGGATATTTCTAATGTAGTAGATTCATCAAAGCAAGAAAATGATTATCTAGCTAAAATACATTTTGCAGACTAATTCTACTTCCTTATATAAAAAGAGGCTTATAAAATGGAAAAAACTCTAATACACAGCTGCACAAAACTAAAATTATCCAGATACAACATATTCATTTTGTATAAAAAATATATTTAATAAATTTACAATAAATCAAATAAATCTCATTATTGAAAACAATGCTTTCTAAAATTATTAAGTTCAAGTCTAGGTGGCGCAGTGAAGGGAAACAATCATTAACGGTTGAATTTAAATGAAAAAACTACAGTGCTCATCACTTACTAGGTAAGTTTCCTTTTTGGGGGGTCATCTACAGGAAACACTTAGCTTGATAAAATAATTACATCTAAGGTAAATCACCTTCTAAAAGCTAAATGATCTTTATAAGTTTCCCAGTTTGATGTAGCAAAATTAATAAATAACAACATGAAAACAAGCCAACCCAATCTACAGGACTTACATCTTCCCCCACTCCCCCCCCTTTTTTTTTTACTTCCGAAAACATGTATTAAGGAAATATAATAAACTCTAAGCACTTAAACCACAGTCCTGAGTCCACAATGAGGTGCTTTTTGTGATTGAGATGATTAAAGTTCCAAACAGTGCTGTTAGAATCTGCAATTGTAATCATCCAAAGTAGTTAATTCCTATATCTCGTAAGAGGTTAGACACTTATTCCATAAAAGGCATCTCTCTAGGGAAGAGTCATTAGTACATATACATTGAGTGGCACACGAACCCCACAGCTGGCAACAACAGGACAACTTAAGCTATAGTTTTATATGGTGAGTGCATGTTGCCACTGGCATTGAAATTAAAAAACTGAAATGGGTAGGATGATAAAAAGGTGAAGGTAAACAAAGAAATTCAGAACAAAAATTTAAAGTACTAATCTAAGTTGAAGTAAGCAGATTTTGGTTGTAAATTTAAAACAACCCAAGCCAAAATTAGCTAATAAAAACCATGTGATGAGGGAGACTTTTAGCTAGTAGGAATCTTTAATACAGAACTGGCCAATCAAAAAAAAAAAGTAACACACAGGGGCTGCAATCACAGCAATATAATTATCCACTAATCCTCCTTCCGCTTTCTACAAAAGGAAAAAAGGGGGGAAGGAATATTACTATTCTAAAAATAAGGGAACAAAACATCTATAGTGTAAAGAAATAAGTTTAAATCTAATCTGTAATTAATTAATATTAACATCATTACATATTTTAGGTTATTACTCTTGATTTTAAGCTTCAAGACCAGCTATTAAGAAACTGGGTTCAAGCTGGGCTCGGTGGCTCACGCCTGTGATCCCAGCACTTGGGAGGCTGAGGCGGGCGGATCACGAGGTCAGGAGATCGAGACCATCCTGGCTAACATGGTGAAACCCCGTCTCTACTAAAAATAAAAAAAATTAGCCGGGCGTGGTAGTGGGCGCCTGTAGTCCCAGCTACTCGGAGGCTGAGGCAGGAGGATGGCAGGAACCCGGGAGGCGGAGCTTGCAGTGAGAGGAGACCACACCACTGCACTCCAGCCGGGGAAAGGTAAGCATAAATTTTCTGTGCCATAATTTATCTGTATGTTAAATGTGGATACATCTGTAAGTTAAACAGGGATACCATCACCTGCTCACTTCATAGGGTGTTGAAGATAAAGGATACAAATACGGGGTAACACAAAAGTGCCCTGACACCTATCCTGAAATAGTTTATTTTGACCTTTGGCTCACATCTTTGTAAATAGCAGGTGCTGTCTCTAGGAGGACAATTTTTGATGTCAATTTAAGAAATATACCTGTATTCATGTGCAAGAACTCTTTGATAATACTACTAATATTTCTTGTTTGCAGCATGTACAGAGAGAGGAACTTTTGACTTATTCTGATGCAAGGAAACTGATTTCTCAAGGGGGAAAAAGACAAAAGATACTGCAGAAGGTTATGCAGTATCAAGTATTTCAACTTCATTAACACATAGAAGAATAGATAAAGGTAGATTTGGCTTTAAAGAAGCAACACTTTTCATTCTCCACAATAATTTTACTAATCTGGTAATTCTGAACTGCTTGTAGTGTTATAAAAGGGAAAGCTTTCAGTTTTGTAATTCTATGGCACAACCAGTAGGCTGTATAAACATTCAGTTCAAATCTAATTTGTGACTAGTCTGAAAGAAATGGAAATGTGTGTATATATATGTATGTGTATACATACATTATACACAATAATGAATATAAGGTGTAATTTTCACAAAAAGGAATTATAAAAATTACAACTTGTAAGCAGATGTCAAAGATCTGTATAATTGCTTATTTTCCTTTCAAGTTCAGGTTTCATGTTTTATTTCCTAAACAAGAAAAAATGATTGGCTTATTTTAAAATAAAGGCAAGTATAAAGTGTTTATATCTGTGCTCAATGGCATAGTCTCAAGAATTTAAGGCCCATTCTGAAATTCTTAGTTTAGTAAGCACTTCCCTACACTCATATATTTCTATAGCTTCTTTGTGGTTTCAGCACTTAGGAATTTTATCTCCCTTCTCTAGACAGAAGATTCCAAGAATAATAAGCATAGGAAGAGGGAGCGTTCCAATAATTACTTAGAAATGGTGCCTACTGATTAAAAAAATTTTTTTGGAGAGTGCAACTTAAGTCATATTTGAGTTGTAACTTAAAGTAGCTGAAATCTGAGTACTACTTAAGTAGAGCAGATTAGAGTAAATTATTCAATACTCATGAAGTTTGTAAGGTTGGTAGCCTGAAATTGGCTATGGTGAGTTTCTACATCATACATCTTGAAGATTGCTGCAAATCACCCACCTACCAGGCTCCCCCTTAGAGAGCTCTTAGGCTTGTTCTTCTACTAAATACACTTTCTTAAGCAATAGTTTTTGTCCCCAATTCTCGGGGGACAGATTTGGTGGTTCTTCAATGTTACTTCTTCACATTAGAGACTAGTAATCCAGCCATTCTACTTATGTTATTGATATTTTAATTGTCCATTTTGTGGTTACAGACTAGTGGTGAGACCAGTGCCACAGGGACAGAGACCTTGTCTTCTTACCTTTATGTCTTCAACACCCAACACAGGGCCTGGTAGTATTCAATGACTGTTCACAGCTTCTAGAAGGAATGAATAAAGTTGGTTCCATAGTGGATTAGGAGATGTCTGTTATGCTGACAGCCCCTTTCCTCTAATCCCCATATGGCTCCATAAAGGCAAACCTTTTTGGGGCAAACATAGTTGGAACTTTCCTAGAAATGGATTTAGAGTTTGAATCTTTCTGTGAGAAAGATTTTGGTTCTTACCATGCCCCTTGATCTTGCTGGCCCTCTCTGGAACCAAAAAAAAAAAAGGTAAATAAAGCACAATGTATAAATATGTAAAGTATTACATTAAGAGAAAATACAATTGATAATTACTTCTTTAAATCCTCATAATCTTAAAGAAAGAGTTTTTTCTTTAGGCAATGTAATTATAACTCATAATTTAGCATTAAAACAAACATTTCCCCCATTGGTTGTGATAATTTTTTTAAAGTTTAAAATTTTTTCATAAATTCTACAATGGTATGAGACAATGAATTTAGTCCAACTAATTCTATTGGCTTAAGTGGCCATTTATAGAGAAGGGAAAAAAGGGAAGAATAAGAAAATCTTTACAGGGAAATTTAAATGAAGTGTAATTTCAAATCATTTTAGGCAGATTTCCAAAACTGCTCTGTATACCATAAGAATAGAAGTAATAATACCCTTGAAGAATAACACCTGAAAATGTTAAATATTTAGGTTTTAAAAGGCCATCTTGAAAGAGGTTATCCCAAGACAAGGCATCATTTATTGAGAATATTTAGGACAGTTTGAACTAGAGGAAGGATATATTCATCAACATTACTTTCAGGAAGCTTGGTAAAATTAGTTTATTTTAATAATGTTTATGCGCAGTAATAAGGCTTGCCTGAATGGAGAGTACAGAGATTTGCTTGGATAAACAAAGCTGTTGATGGATAGAGCTGGGTCTAGAATCTTGGTCTTTTAATTAATAGTCCAATGCTCTCTCTACATCCAGTCTCAATGACCTGGGTGTTGTGTGGTGAAAAAGCAAAGGTATATTAGGCCTTTTAGTTATCTCAAAATAATGAATATTAGCTTAAATTCTAAGACTGGTAATTTTTGAAAGATGTTTGTTTACATATTAGTAGAGTAAAATACTATTTGCTATACTATAGTTTACTATACATTAGTGACTATACTACACAGTAAAACCCCTTGCATATTCTAAAATAAAAATTTGAAAACAAACCACATTTGGCACTTCAGTTTTAAAAGGCCTTGAAATATCTTTAAACATTCTGAGGCAATATCATTATACAGGGTCTTGAAAAAAGAATGAAAAATAAGAATTTTATTGAGATATAGCATATGGGTAGATATATTTTGCAAGTACATCTCAAGGATCTCATGGTTATTATTGGTAGTAAAGTAGAAAATTTTCCGAAATACACAGGGTAATTAGTATCTCATGGACTAATATACATTGTTCATTTATAAGATGAAAGCAAACTATACTGCTTACCTTATAAAGCGAGATCTGATAAATTAAGATCTGGCAGAGGGAAAGATACTCCATTTCTTTCCTACTCTAATTTCTTCCAGAAACATGCAGTCTAGTTCACATGTAGTAAAAAATAAAATTCCCCTAAACAAACTGCATGAATCTTTTTATTAATATTGCTTATACTATGTTAATAAAAATTCTTCTGAAAGTCTGCAACAGGTTATGACAAATTATTGTCTATTTTTAAGATGCCTTATATTCATGAAATTCTTTAGTAGTTGATACTATCTACACCATGAAGGAAAAGCTGTGATTTGTCAGAGCAGACAAAGCTGGGCTTTAATCCATCCTTTTAACCATATTGCCAAGTCTATATTGTTTTCACTGCGTCTCAATTAGGAGACAGGCAGGACACCTGGTACTTCTTTATCTAAGTCCCATGGGCTGCCAGATGACTCAAAATCCATAACAGGTGCTAAGGCAGTGTGAGGATAGCCCTATTATTGAAAGCTGGAGTTGAATAAAATTTGGATCACATATAATTGCTCATAAATCAGTCAATTACTAAATGAAAACATTAAGTAAAAAGTTGATAAGCCCAATTCCACCAAAGTTTGTGTAAATACATTTAAAAAGATTAACCTTAAATAAATAGGCTTAAAAATGTAAACCTACCTAAAGGCTCTGAAAATCCTTCCTGATTTAATAATCCAATAATCATTGGTGGGTTTCAAAAAGCACTAATATGATTATCCAATATGTATGTGTGCGTGTGTGTGTGTGTGTATATATATATATATATATTCTACTTTCATGAAAGTTGTATGAAGCAAAACAAAAACTAGGCTATCTGGATTTCAAATTTAGTGAAATTATAATGTTCTCTCATTTAATGAAATTATAATGTCCTCTCATTCTTGGAAAGATCTACTTGGACCCTGTCAGAAGACTACAAAAGGAAAAAAAAAAAAACCAAATAAGTGAAATTTTACAGTATACAATTACTTAAGTGTTATCTCTACCTAAATGTGCACTAATTTAATTAAGATTTTATTTAAGTGCTATAATTATTGGGAATACAAAAAAAGTGATTTTATTATCAGAGTAAGTAGAAACAAAGTACAGTAAACTGTCATTTAAGACAGTGTCATAGAATCTATGATAAGCAGTACATTGGCTTAAACTAATGCACTATATGCCCCCAGGGAATGATAGGCTTAGACACTGGACTTTAACATCAAAATCTATCCATTAATCTTGACTTAAATACAATCTATTCTGCAGTAAAAGGAAGAATGGGCATTCAATGAATTACTGTTTTTGAAATACTGCACTGGTGCCCATTTACTAAAATTACTTAAGAGAACACAGGATATGGAATACTAGTAAATTTTACAGATTTACTGATTTTACAAAACATGCACTTGAATTTCCCCAAATCTAGCAAGAGCATCCCATTAAAAAAATTTACAGATTTAAAAGGTTTCTTAAAATACCTCTTCCTTATCCTATTTAAGAACACGCTGCATAAATTATAATACTGCAATATAATTTAGTCAACTTCATTTCAGCTGAAAAGAAAGAATCATCTATGGGGGTCAGAATCCCTGGAGTCTGAAAATAAGCATTAATTTTTTTTTCAGGTTGTAGATCATTGTTTCTTTGCAACAGAACTACCCAACTGTTTGCTGATAAAGCTGACTAGAAGAAAACAGAAAGGCCAAGAGAAGTGTTTATATAAATATCAGGGCATACAATATTTCATAAAAAAGGAAACAACCTGCACATTAAAAAAAATCCAACCAGAGGGAATTCAATGAGTGAGATAATCATACACGACTGAAATAGTTAAGAGCTACTCATTTAAAAGATAAATCCGGCATTTAACCTTAAGATGTGCTGACTAATTTATCTTTAGTGGATTATTTTAGCACTTGTGTTACGCAGAAATTTAGTTTACATTTCTATACTAATATCGTTTATATGTATTCAGATGGTATTTGGGAATCCTAAAAAGCAAAAAGTAAATTAAACCAAATTTATAACCTTATCTGACATGTGAATTGTGATGATTTTATCTACTTCACCTCAATTAAATTCTTATGAAGATAAAAAGTTCCTTATTTTCATCTAATA
Source organism: Rhinopithecus bieti (assembly GCF_001698545.2). Classification (NCBI taxonomy): domain Eukaryota; kingdom Metazoa; phylum Chordata; class Mammalia; order Primates; family Cercopithecidae; genus Rhinopithecus; species Rhinopithecus bieti. The sequence continues at coordinate 480,770 of NW_016803909.1, forward strand.
AAAAAAAGGCAAAACTGACTTATGCTTTGCAATAATCTAATGGGCTAAAAATAGATAATGGCATGTTAATAAGGAATTACTACAGGTGGTGCATATATTCATTTGCCTTCTTTTTTGATAGTAGCTACGTGCTAAATAAAAGCCAACATTTTTATCAAGAGACTAAGTAAATGTAGAAACATCAGTTCTGCAACAGCTATTTTTGCTTCTTTTCTGAACAGCAATTAGTAAAGCAACCCCTTCCCCTCCTCCCTAGTGCTGTCAAGCTGTTCAGAGCAGTTTGCAACTCGACAATGGTACCATTGTGAATGCTCTCTGGGCTTCCTTCCCACAGAGAGTTAAATGGGCAGTTCCTGCTGCCCATGATTGGTGTCCAGTGAAATAATACTCAAGAGCCAGGTTTTATCAGCTTCACGCCAAAGAAGTGAAGCCAGGGAACCCAAGCCTTCATATCATACTGGACCATATGCCAACCCTGATGGCCCCAAAGGTTTATCACTAAGAATCAGGATCCATCATGTCCCTTGTGAAATTTCACTTCACATACCTTATGTGAAATGCAAAGCTTCACTAAAAACTGAACCTTCTTTACAATTGGCATGAACAGATGGACGGTAACAGTGGTTTGGCAAGCAAAAGTTAAGATTTAAATAGGCTGTATTCTAGTGTTTGAGAGGAATAGCAGTTAGAAGAAAATGGATAGATTTGTGACCCATAGTTTAATTTTAATTCCATTATTGTTATTAAAAATTTAATATCAAAAGGCCTATGTTTAGTCAATGAAAAGAATGAATGAAAAGCACTTCAGTTCCTATGTCAAACATGTTTAAAGACTAATTTCAGCTTTACATCCTTTTTTCTTTGCTCTTTGAAATCCCCAAATAGCATCTGAATCTACGTTGTTTTCATATTTAAACAAAGAGTAGAATAAAACTCGTACATTATGTAGTAGGTGTGGTGAACAGTAATGTGAGCGGAGCAGTGCACAGTCATCACTAACTGCAACATCATAGGGTTTTAATACAGAAAAAAAAAAAAACAAAAAAAACCCTATTCCAGCACAGGTGAGAAGCTGATAAAGATAGAAGTAAACTTCAAGTTTGGTTGTTTTTAGGGAATACTGTAGTTTGTCCATGCCCTGATGGAGTTCTCTTTCTTCTCGTGCACTGTGATATGACCCAACTGTCCAGATTGGCATATATGGACCATACTGCTACACCAAATTTGACAAAACAGATAAGATGGTGGTAATGCTTTCTTTTGGTATTTTTGTTGTTGTTGCCATGGAGCCAATGTATTATAAGACTAGGACAAAAGTACTTTATTCATCAATAATGTGTGAAAGTGTAATAATGTGTAAAAACTCAATAATTGTATAAAAGTATCTCATAGGAAAAGTGTAAAGGACTGTTGTGCAAGAATGAAGAGTCTATTATGAATCTATCATAAGAAATATGAAAATCTCAGATGCACTTTTAAAATGATACATATGTACAAATATTATCAAACATTTAGAGACCTTTTAGTCTCATTGAGAAAATGCAATACTGGCTATTAGCCTGGCAATTATTGCTTAACTAATTATCATAAAAAAGACTTTATGAAAATAATGATCAATAAACATTTTGGAAAGGCTCTGCTAGAAAATGAAAAATAAGAAATTCAAGCTGTAACTGTTTTGCTAGTCAACAGGTAAAAAACACACAAAAGCAGAAGGAACTGTTACCTTAGACACTGGCTGCCATAAAATAATCAGTAGCATTAGAAAACCATATTTATGTTGATTTTCTTTCTGCTTGACTATATTATCTGGTTTTGACCTACTTCTTGATCTTTATCTGCTACTGCTCTTCCCTTTATATCATCCAGCAGTACTGAACACCTTTTATCTCTTGACCATATCACACTTTTATGCCTCCATGCCCACTTCTTACCCCTAAAAACTCTTCCCTGACCATATCTGCCTAGAAAAGTCCCATGTGTCTTTGAAATATTAGCAGAATTCTTCCATAGTAAAGTGATTCCTCTAATTTCTATCCCATTCTCTCACCCTACTATCCTCTCCCACTTAAAATTAATCACCTTTACCATCCTACTTGGTCTATATCACTATTGCTGAATAACCCCAAATTGCTTAAGTTTATCATTAGTGCATTCAGTTCTTGGTAGAAGACAAAAATAGAAAATATCTCTAGAATTAAAACAACGTTAACAGAAATAGAAGTTGGCCATGTAATGAAGTCATTTTGGTGAGCTCCCACAGTTTAAATGTAAGTAATTATTGGTCAACAGTAGTAAAACCTTAAAGACTGTCTCTAGAGACCATTAAGAGACAATACTATTTTCAGACAGAATAAACCTTCTTTACTATTATCACAAAGTTATTACATATCAGAGATTCACATTTATTGCTTTTTGAAAGGACATGGATTTGCTAGACCAAAACTACCATCTTTAAAAGTATGCAGTACCTTTGAAATACAGTAACATCGGCAGGGCGTGGTGGCTCACACCTGTAATCCCAGCACTTTGGGAGGCCAAGGCAGGTAGATCATGAGGTCAGGAGTTTGAGACCAGCCTGGCCAACATGGTGAAACCCTGTCACTACTAAAAATACAAAATTAATTAGCTGGGCGTGGTGGCAGGCACCTGTAATCCCAGCTACTTGGGAAGCTGAGGCAGGAGGATCACCTGAAACTGGAAGGTGGAGGTTGCAGTGAGCTGAGACGGTACCACTGCACTCCAGCCTGGGCGAAAGAGCAAAACTCTGTCTCAAAAAACAAAACAAAACAAAACAAAAACAAAAACACAGTAACATAATCAACAGGCATATACTGCCATTTTGAAAAGAATAGCTAAATAAATTAAAACTGACATAATCAAAAATATATTAGAGTCACTGGAGAAGTGTGGCACACATATGGGGCCCCTGTTTAAATAATTACTCTGTATACACAGACTATAAAGACTACAAGACGTGGCAGCAAAACCCATGACAAGGGGATGTGTAAGCACAGCAAAAAGTTCTTTAATTGTAATGCCAGTCTTTAATACAGGAGTTTTTTGTTGTTGTTGTTTTGGAGACAGTCTTACTCTGCTGCCCGGGCTGGAGTGCAGTGGCGCAATCTAGGCTCACTGCAACCTCTGGGTTCAAGCAATTCTCATGTCTCAAGCCTCCTGGGTAGCTGGGATTACAGGCGTGTGCCATCATGCCTGGCTAATTTTTTGTATTTTTAGTAGAGACGGGGCTTCACTATATAGCCCAGGCTATATAGTGTCTTGAACTCCTGGCCTCAAGTGATCTGCTCGCCTTGACCTCCCAAAGTGCTGGTATTACAGGTGTGAGCCATCGCAGCTGGCTGAATACAGGAGATTTAAATCCTCCAATTATGGAGCAGATTCTTAGGTAAAGAAGAATGTTTGTTTGCTCTTGGAGAGATCCTACTATAATGGTTACTACCAGTAGCACAATGGCTGTGAGCATTTCAAAGACCACAAAACTTGGATCACTTAGCTGGTGAGACATTTTATTTGAAGAATTATCGTTGCTTCTTTTGAAGAGAATGACCATAACTATACATCTTAGTTGATTTAACAATCAATTTGACTTAACAACTAATCAATTTAACAGCTAATCAATTTGTCCATGATATTTAAGACGTTCATAGAAAGCATGAAGAACAAATGGCACAAAATTTTAAGAGCTCCTAATGGACTCACTAACATAAGTGGTACAAATGTTAAAGCAGCAAAATTGGAAACTTTATCAGTATCCAGACTCCCACTGCTTCCCGCTACCGCTCTCCTGTTGCTACCACTTTCCTTGCCTTACAGCAGGAAGTGTGAGCCTTCAGGGGTCAGCCTCATGCTGCCTCCTTCTTGGAGGGGACACCAAGATGTATCCTCCCCAAGCCATCTGCCACTGCCATCAAGTCAGAGGTGTCTTAGCTCATTTTTCTCCCTAAGAGATCTCCCAACCCCAAACGAAGTGAAAACCCTCATTAATGATGTCTGAAAATTATCTTCAGTAAACGATAATGGTCTCTAATAAAAATATACTACTGATTAAGTAGTCAAAATAAAAAACCCTTGTATGTGTGCTAGTCTGGCTTATTCATGTATAAGAGGCAATTTTCACTGATCCTAGGTTTCCTCTTCTTACCTACCCAGCAAACTCTTAAGACTTGTAGCCTCGTCTAATACAAATCACAAACTATAAGTTACTACAAAAAATATTTGGGGGTTTTTCATTCTTAAAAGAATCCATGGCCGGGTGTGGTGGCTCATGCCTATAATCCCAGCACTTTGGGAGGCCAAGGCAGGCAGATCATGAGGTCAGGAGATCGGGATCATCCTGGCTAACATGGTGAAACCCCATCTCTACTAAAAATACAAAAATTAGCTGGGCGTGGTAGCATGTGCCTGTAGTCCCAGCTACTTGGGAGGCTGAGGCAGGAGAATTGCTTGAACCCAGGAGGCGGAGCTTGCAGTGAGCTGAGATCGTGCCACTGCACTCCAGCCTGGGCAATAGAGAGAGAGTCCGTCTCAAAAAAAAAAAAAAAAAAAAAATCCCTGCTAAATATAAACTTCAAAAATATAGATAATAAATACATCCACCTTGTTCTATTACAATAAATTACTAGCCATCTACCCTAGGCTAGGCACTGTGCTTGAAGTTAGTGAAACAAGGATAAGTAAGACTTGCTAATATGTACACATACAGTAAGTACTATAACAAAATGTTTTGAGGCAGTGTAAACAATAGTTTTGCATAGTAAAGGTTTTTTTTGTTTGTTTTTTAAAAACAAAGGATATTTGGGTCATGAATAATGAGTATGTTAGGTAGAAAAAGTAGAGATGGGCATTATTGGGGTAACAACATGGGCCTGAAAAAGAAGAGCATTCGGGAATAATGAATATAACTTAGCTGGACACATAGTGTGCCCTGACATCAGTGTGGTAGGAGATGAGGGTAAAGATGGGGGATGGAGCTGGGGAGGAGTACAGGTATATTTGACAAAACTACAGTGAGAAATATAAGGGTAGGGAGGGTAAGGTAAAAATAATTGCTTCCAGGTCATCAAAAAATTTAGACTTGTTTCAATAAGCAGTTAAGAGCCATCATAAGTCTTTTAGTATACAGATGGTTTCTTGACTTACGATGGGGTTACATCCCAAAATACTCATCATAAATTGAAAATGCATTTAATACACCTAACTTACTGAACATTATAACTTACCCGAGTTATAAGGACATAACCTTATAGCCTACTTTCAATGTGCCTGGAACACTTACAATAGCCTATAGTTGGGCAAAATCATCTAATGCAAAGTCTATATTTTTTCGAGATGGAGTTTCACTCTTGTCGCCCAGGCTGTAGTGCAATGGTATGATCTTGGCTCAGTGCAACCTCTGCTTCCCAGATTCAAGCAATTCTCCTGAATTTTGAATCATAATTCAAAATTCTAAGTACGATTTCCACTGAAATATAAATTGTACCATCATAAAGCTGAACCATCCTAAACTGGGGACTGTCTGTACTAAGGTTTGCATTTTAGAAGAATATCCCAAGTGTCAATGTAGACAATAATAATGATAGCATCATTAACTCCCATGTAGCTACCATTTTCTGAACTCTTGCTACATGACAGATAGGTTACCTAGTGCTTCATGTGGATAATTTTACTTAATCCTTACATCATCCTGAATTTGGTACTATTATCCTCTTTTAACACATTAAATTAAGGATAACCCATACTTATTGATGTTATCTTCTGAGGAAATAATCTACAAAAGACAGTAGATACATAAAATTATATAGTTTCTCAATAAACTCATTTTCTTCTAACGTGAAATGGCAACAACACTGACAGACCCCCCACCAAGAGGTTTTATAATGTTTTATCATAACGAAAGGCAACTGCATTAGCAGAACCAATCAATTCCATTCCACTTAGTTTTGGCTCTCCTACTTTGTAACAGGTACTGTACATTTGAGTAGTAGACCTTGAGGGATAATAAACTGTGACTAATTGAAGAATAATCACTGACTTCTGGTAATCTGCCTGACCAAGTTAAATAGAAACCCAATTCTGGTATTTAAGAAAAAGTCAAATCTAAACAGATTAGAAGAAATCAAATAATACTAGTTGTGGGAGGAAAGAATATTCTAAATCGAGGAATAAAGTATTCTTTTAAAATGCCATTTAATTATATAATATCCCCCATACTGTGTATTTCAGAAAATTATACTTATATAATATACATATATGCATACATACAAAGCCTTAAGACTATAAATTATAAGAATTGTAACAGACATGTTGCATTTCATCTACTCAAACCCCACCTTTTGAGGCCCAGATTTTCTAAACATTCTTTCTTGATCTTCTTACTCCAAAGTAATTTCTTCTTCCTTGGAACTTTTATAGCATTTTATCTATAACTCTACCAGGAAATTTTCATTTAATCTTCTATTATAATTAGTAATGTACATATTATTCTCTCCTTGTTAAATTAAAAGCTTGTGAGGATAGGATTACTATCTGATTTGTCTTTTATCCCTCTCAAAATCTTTACTAACCGTGTAAGTGATCAATAAATATTTTGAAGGAAGAAAATTACAATTTTATTTCTTGACTTGATAGTTAAACTGTAATAATTCATTATCTAGTACATTTATGATTTATGTACTTTTCTCAAATTATAATTTGTAATAAGGATAAAAAGAAAAGAAAAACAGGGTATGTTGGTTAATTTTACGTAAACTTGGCTGGGTCATGGGACCTCGTTTTTGGTCAAACATCAGTCTAGATGTTACTGTTATATTTTGGAATATTAATATAACAAATATACTCATAATTACTGTATAATACTGTTATATTTATACTGTTATAGTTATATTTTAGATTTGATTACCATTTAAATCAGTAGACTTTGGGTAAAGCAGCTTACCCTCTATAATGTGGGTGGGCCTCATCCAATCAGTTAAAGACTTTAAAACACTGAGGTCCCCTGAGGAAGGAGAGAATTCTGCCTTCAGACTCAGACTGCAACATCAACTCTTCCCTGAGTCTCCTACAGATTTCGAACTTGCCAGCCCCCACAACTACCTGAACAAATTCCTTAAAACAAATCTCTTTTCTCTCCCTTTATATATATATCCTATTGGTTCTGCTTCTCTGAAAACCCTCACTACTACAACACGATTATATATTGCAAATTCTGCAAATTTCTATGTATAATAAATCTCACTTAAAAAAAGAAACAGTATTTATCTAAAAGTATCATATTTAACATTTGTATATTCAGAAGTCATAGTCGAAATGTCTTTAGGATCAAAAGAAATAATTGCTTTAAAATTTTTATTTAAGAATAGAATCTATGATGGCTGAGGTCATGAAATTAATAATTTGGGATTATGATTCCCACTGCAAAAAACAGAAACAAAAAACCATGAACACTCTTTCAATAGGTAGCTAATAAATGATGGCTAGGATTAAAGCTGAAATACTTCTCTGGTCCAATGGTTACACAGAATCTGCTTGGTTTTCCTCGCCAGTGTTGCATTTCAATTCTAATTGCATGATCAAACTAACAAATTAAGCTCCAGACCCCTCCCCCGCCTGAAAAAAAAAGTACCTAGCTGACAAAATCAGAGGTCGTAAGAAAATGCTTTTCCAGTACAAGTAATGTAAGAAACAAATGAAGTGAAGGAGAGGTTTCAGCCTGAAAGACAGTCATCAATATGGACAGATTACTGTAATTCTGGCTGCCGGCATGATCGATTTGGGTAGCATATGACAATCAATATTGCCCCATTTAGTGAACAACATTAGATTCATGGTTACAGAAGATGTTCCTAGGATAAAATTTAAACTGTATTTAATGATCATAAATAGCACAATTTATGCTGTGGAATCTTAGTGGGTACTTTTATTGGGCATAAAATAACTGACACAGCAGTACAATTACCCAAATATAATCAAGTTGATTTTTTTTTTAATCCCTTCATTTCTTTTATGAGGAGTAAAGGATTAACTGCTGGTTTCCAAAGCTGACTTGTATCTCAATTTCTGTTATAATTTATGTTAACTAAATTGTTGACCAATTTTAGAATGCTTCATTTTTTCCTTAATAACTTAATCTGATATTTCAAAAATGTACATCTTAAAATTTAATACATTATGTTTCTGAAACAAGTATTTATTTAAAATTAAGACACATGTACCTGCATTTCAATATATTAAAATACAAACGTCTAGTTGTTTATTTATAAATGTTCATTTGAAAATCAAATAATCCACCTGTATGAAGTAATTTCCCCCAACATTTAGAATATAGAACTTTGTACACAATATACATATATATTTGTAATATACATATGTAAGTATGTATTAAGTAGAGATACTACTAGCCTTTGCTGCATGTATATACATACTACACTAGGTATATATACTACACCCAGGTAGTATGGGAAAACAACTTCCTGTAGTTTCTAAACTCAAGATTCCAAGTCAAGAAAAATTTTTTGATCTATCTGATTTGATGTATTTACTCTGTGTCCCAGAAATAATTTTGCTGGTAGAAAACTTCAGATTTTGTGTTTAAATAAAGTATTCATGTTTACTATTTTCGTCAATTTTCTCCAATGTGGTATCTATTACCATCTCAGCAAGACTGGCTATTAAAAACATGATGAAGTAGGCCTGAAAAATCCAACCCAATCAATCAACCTACCAATCAACCAAACATAAAAACCCAATTAGGCAATTCCTTGGTATTGGGTAGACTTGTTTTATATTGACTGTAATCTTTACACATAACAGGATTAATCATTGCACAAAACAATGTAACTTATGATTACATTTACTAAGTACATCCGAGTTCATTATCTCATTTAATCTTCACAACAATTCTGAGATGATTATTAGCATCTTTTTTACAGTTGAAGAAAGTGAGGCTCAGAGATTCCGTGACTTGGCCAAGATCACAAGGCAGAGCTTGAGTTAAAAATTAATGCTTTTGGCCGGGCGCGGTGGCTCAAGCCTGTAATCCTAGCACTTTGGGAGGCCGAGACGGGTAGATCACAAGGTCAGGAGATCAAGACCATCCTGGCTAACACGGTGAAACCCCATCTCTACTAAAAAATACAAAAAACTAGCCGGGCGAGGTGGCGGGCGCCTGTAGTCCCAGCTACTCAGGAGGCTGAGGCAGGAGAATGGCATAAACCCGGGAGGCGGAGCTTGCAGTGAGCTGAGATCCGGCCACTGCCCTCCAGCCTGGGCCACAGAGCGAGACTCTGTCTCAAAAAAAAAAATAAAATAAAATAAAATAAAATAAAATTAATGCTTTCTAACTGCAAAGCCAGCTTTTATATACCTCTAGTGTAATTTGAAGTCTGAAATAGAAGACTATGAACTGGGATGTAGGAAAAAAATTAAGCCATATTCCCAAAACTCTTGAGTTTGCATTTTAAAACTACTTGGTAAGGAGTGCATCTTAAATGTTGTTGTACCTCAGGTCAGAAAGTCTGTGCTTGCTCAATAAGTTGAGTTCCTATTTTATGACATAAGAGGCAAATAGAGTTTTGCATTACAATCTAATCGATCTCACCACTTTCCAAAAAGACCTAAGACATTTATTTACACAAGAAAGTGCAAACTCTTCCATATCTACCTCTGCACTCCACTTTCAATTGCACCTTTAATGAAATGACAGAGGACACTAACTCTCAGAATGGACATTAGGATACAGTGAATTGTGAAACAGGCAAAGGTCAGAGAGTAAACATCCTTGATGAAGCTAACAAAGTGGATAAAGTTTATGAGTAATAACCTGTATATTCCACATAAGATTAGCTACTGTTCTAGAGATATTCAAGAGACAACAAACTGAAAAGTATACTCCAATAAGCAGATTAAAACTACAAAGCTTTTATGGAAGTACAGGTTGAGTATCCCTAAGCTGAAAATCTGAAATCTAAAACGCTCCAAAATCTGAAACTTTTGAGCTCTGATATGACACTCAAAGGAAGCATTCATTGGAGGAGTTCAGATTTCAGGTATTCAGATCAGAAAGGTTCAATTAATTGGTAAGTACAATGAAATTTTCCAAAATCCCAAAAAATCTGAAATCTGAAACACTTCTGGTCTCAAGAATTTCAGAGAAGGGATATCCAACCTGTATTACAATGAGATAAAATCAGAATAATAAAATTTAGAAAACTAGATTAGGAAAGTAAGAATTTGTCAGTAAGCACCTTGTTTTGTTTAAAGGAAAAAGATACTGTATCTAGGGAATGATGCTGTAATTCCTAAAAAAGGCACATGGTATGTGTGGGCCTTATAAATGGTAAGCTGTGAGTATGGGTTTCATGAATCATAGTTTATTCACATCTGGTGAAAAGACTCAAGATTCCAGGCCCCAAAGGTAAAGGAAATGAAACTGATTGCTGGCTGAGCTCAGCAGGGTTCACAAAAACTCAAGGGTCTTCTTGAATAGTTCCTCCTGATGCTTCAAACAAACAACAGACAATATAGTCTTCAAAACAATCTTCAGAAACAATCAACAGACTGTATAGTCAAAGACAAGTGACTTAGAAATAAACTCGCTATGTCCATACTACTCACTGCACTTGCCTACTGAAATTTCTTTTCAATTGATAAATCTCTATTTAGTGGTTGTCTCCAAATTATACTTTTGTTAACAATTCAAGGTCCATTTTAGTCCTTATCGTTTCACTAAAATGACTACTTCAAATATGAGTTTTCAATTTAAAGTAAGTGAAGATATAAATGCTATGAAAAAGAAATACCACAGAAATGTCATTAAGCTTAATCAGTGTAACATACCATGATCCACCTGCAATTCCATTTCACTGTGTCAGAATACATGAGAAATTACAGAGTAATCAGATTGCTTAAGTCAATTTTCATCAAAAGAATAAAATGTACATGGTAGACTACTAAGTTAAGATAATAAATCTATTTCATGTGGACTGGAACATAAGATATTTTAAAAAACCTTCCTTTAAAGCTTATCATTTACAGTTTATTATAAAAAATAAAATGTCAAATCATATAAAAAAAGCATATGAATTCATTTTAGAAAGGAATATCAGAAAACAATTTAAAATTTAAAACTTTGTGTATGTTGTGTGCCAGGCACTGTTTTAAGAGCTTTACACATACTGACTCATTAGTTGTCATAACATCATGAGCTAGATATTCTTATCATTCTCATTTTATAGACAAGAAAACTCAGGCTCAAAAAGGTTAAATAATTTTCCCAAGGCTACACAGCTAAGAAAGCATGGCCAGCATTTGAGTTTAGGCAATCTGGCTCTGGAAGTTACGCTCTTAAATATTCCACATCTTCTCATATCTCCATGTCTCTGATTATGTTGTTCCCTCTGCTTGGAAAGCTCTTAGGCTCATCCACCTGATTAACTCTTATTTGTCCTTCAAAATTGCTACAATCCTCACTTTTTCGGAAGTGTTTCCTGACAATACCACCCCATCCAGGTGAAAGATCCCTTGTTACTATACTTCTGGAATACCTGCCCATATCTCTATTAAAACATGTATGCTGAACATAGTATGTTTCCCCAACTAGATTGAATTATTTGCAAAGACTGTTTTGATTATTTCTGCAACTCCAGAGTAGTAGAGTACCTGACATATAATGAGACTCTAATTAACCAAAAGACTAGTACTAATTAAAAGTATGTAAAAGAGGGCTGGGCACAGTGGCTCAGGTCTGTAATCCCAGCACTTTGGGAGGCCGTGGGCGGATCACCTGAGGTCAGGAGTTCGAGACCAGCATGGCCAACATGGTGAAAACCCGTCTCTACTAAAAATACAAAAACTAGCTGGGAATGGTGGTGGACACCTGTAATCCCAGCTACTTGGGAAGCTGACGCAGAAGAAGTGCTTGAACCCCGGAGTCAGAGGATGCAGTGAGCCAAGACCACACCATTGCACTCCAGCCTGGGTGACAAAAGTGACACTCCATCTCAAAAAAAAAAAAGCATGTGAAAGAAAATATATCATTCAAATATCATAACTGCTCCAACATTGGGGAGGAACTCCACCACCTATACATCAATAAATAGGGAATCAGGCTGGGTGCAGTGGCTCACACCTGTAATCCCAGCACTTTAGGAGGCCGACCGAGGTGGGACAATCACTTGAGCCCAGGAGTTTGAGACAAGCCAGGGCAACATAATGGTACTCCATTTCTACAAAAATTAATAATTAAAAAAACCTTAGAAAATAAAAGGCTTTAACAATACATAAGAAATATTTACCTTTGTGAGTAGACATACATTAGAGTAGAAACCATTACGTTAAAAAAAAGGATACAAGTTTTGATACAATGGAATCAGCGATTTCAGAGCACGGCTTGCATTTATAGCTGTTGCTCTAACCATAATGGGTAGAACCTTTCCATTCACAATAGCACCATCAAAAAGGGGACCAAAGAAGGGAACCTGATTGAGAAATCAGAACATAATTTTATATTCAAATTATAGACAGATTGTAAATAAGAGCAATCAAGACACTTTGTATCTAAAAGTATTTTGCTGCTTTTTTAGTTCCTCCTTCAGTAAAATACTATTTGAATTCAATTCTTTTCTGTGATGCGTCACTCATACTAGGACAATAAACAAAAAATGCCAAAGGTTTATACGGTGTCTATTCAAAAGAACTATGTTCTTCATGTAACTGAGTAAATAATTTACACACTTAGCCAATTTTCAAATTTTACTAGTTTCAATTGTGTACAAAAAGTCAACACTATAGCCTAGAAGTTACTTTTCATTATTTTCTGTGACACTAGCTTTACTATAGAACCTAAAACCCTTATTCCATAGTTTACTAGAAAAAAATCTATGTTTTGATAATTAAATGTTATTTTTGTGAGGTGACTCACTCACGGTTTCAAAACTTAGAAATTCTGTTTGAATAAGGTTGGCACAAATGGCAGCTGAAGGCAAGAACACAAGCTCTGGATAAGATGGTAAATATTTTAGATTTTGCGGTCACACGTTCTCTCTGTTGTATATTCTTCAATTTTTTTTTTTTTTTTTTTTTTTAACTCTTTAAGGCTGGGTACGGTGGCTCACGCCTGTAATCCCAGCACTTTGGGAGGCCTGATCACCTGAGGTAGAGAGTTCGAGACCAGCCTGACCAAGATGGTGAAAACCTGTCTCTACTAAAAATAGAAAAATTAGCTGGGCATGGCGGCAGGCACCTGTAGTGCCAGCTACTCGGGAGGCTGAGACAGGGAACTGCTTGAACCCAGGAGGCGGAGGTTGCAGTGAGCTGAGATTGCGCCACCGCACTCCAGCCTGGGCAACAGAGCGAGAGCGAGACTCTGTCTCAAAAAAACCAAAAACCAAAACAAAACCAACAACAATAAAAAACGTCTCTTTAAAAATGTAAAAAACCCCAAAACCAAAACTGAAACATTCTTAGCTTGTGGGTTGTATGAAACCAGGCTATGGGCCACAGTCTGCTGACCTCTGGTTTAGGTGAACCCTGAAGAAACCTAAGTTCATACATAAGAAATTCATACATGAGAAACTTAATGCAATTCAAGGAATTCTGAAGATTCATAATCAATTGTCAAATGCAGGTTTTCTAGAAACTGAAGAATTCAGTTTAAAAAAGGGAAGGAACACACCAAAATACTACCAAACTTTTATTATCCTGGAAGAAAATATTTCTGCAATAGTGTGTTTGAATTTTATGGTGTATATATAAGACATCCAACTATAGGATAGGTGACTGAACCATTTGGCTTATTTTTTTCAATTTGTAGAATCCTCATTTATTGACATGACTAATAATCATGTAATCTTAATAAGATGTAACAACTAAAAATATAGGAATCATATATTCCTATTCTAAAGGAAATGTTACTTCTTACTATGTTTTTTAGGAAACTAATTGTTCTCTTAATAAAAGGTAAGTCCTTTTTGAGCTTGGTACAAAGGAACTTTCACTCTGGCACTACCTAGCCAAATCCCCAGTTTGAACACAGTTTCTTGCTATTTATTCTGTTTTAGCTCCTTCTGAACCAGGCTTAGGCAATCCATGTAGCTACCAGGGTCTATGTTACATTTACCCTCACTTTTGCAACTTGATGCCTACTCCAAATTTTATTCTGTAATATGGAAAGAAACCAATGAACCCCTATAGAACCAAAATCTATTATTAAAATGGAAGATAAGGAGTTCTTACCTCTGGTTTTTTCATTATCTGAATACTGAACATGTGATTTTTCATTGGATATATTACAATAAGGACATCACCAAATTCTGTGGGAATAATTCCTCTCCTGTAGTCTCTAGTATGCTCTGACCAAACAATGTGCACTTCATCATTTCCCAAATGTCTCAACTGGAAAAACAAGAAAATAATTTATACGGCTTTAAAAGCTCTTTGAGTACAGTCCTACAGTCACATACAACATAAAAAGGGGAAAAACGAAATTAAAAAATCGTTAAATTGCGCTTGATCAGTTTTACATATGAAACACAAACATTCAAAAATATTAGGAAACACTGCAGAAGACCAGACAATTTCAATTGTCAATAATCAATGGGAAACAGATAACTTAGATTTAAAAAGATTCACACACAGCCCAAACACTCTCCTTAACCAGCAACTGCACCAATTCTCCACTAACAGATCTTTTAAAAGATTGTTTTAAAAAAAGAAGTAAATAACTCATAAATTGGATAATCCCCAATTGAGTACGAGAAAGTTGATTATATTTGGTTTAACAAATTTATTTCCAGGTTTTCTTTGCCTATGAAACTCAAAAATTCTTCCAAATAGATGTCTTGAGAATTGTTAGACCCTCAAGATGTTATTTAAATGTTTGTGGTGCTTGCTTACAAAAGTGTTTCTGGCAATCAGAGAGAGTTAACATTATGATAATTAAAACTGTAAAAACACAAAACATTCAGAAGTTGGATTTCTGATAAGGTATTAAAAAATGAACTTAACGCCCTTTAGTCTTGAGTTTTCTTCAGAGAGAATGCTATAGAACAATGCATTTTATTATAAAATTTCATTATACTAGTACATTTATTGATTCTGCTACTGTGAGCATTTGAATTGACTTTTAGTGCAGATCTTACATGGGATTTCCATTAGTTTCAGATAACTAGACACACGGCAGGTGGAAAGGTTTAGAAGAGTAAACCTGGGATAACTGTCATCAATATTTACGCTATCATCTAACATACGGGCAATTTCTATTTCAGAAATATGTCATTTATTTTGGCTTAAGGATGAACATAGGGTAGGAAAAAGAACTTAAAATATGACTTAAACAAAGAGAGGAGTTAAGTCCAATTAGTGAAAGCCTCTCTTCTGTCACTCCTTAATCCTGGAGTAACTCCTTATATACATACACAAGTTGAATAATATAAACGTGTGGGACTTGGGCTTTGTGACATTTTTAAAAAGCAAAAAAGATTACACAACTCAGAAAAGCCATGGCTTCATAATTTCATTTTTTAATCAAAATACTTTAAAAATATCCTTCCTATACAGCCATCCCCATGTGTCAGCTTCCCTAATAGGTTTATGTTAACTGAATACAAAAGAAATGTGAAATAAATTTAACCAGGAGGGATGATCCAATCTAATTTTGATACATTAATGTCATATGCTGTACATGTTACAATAGCAGCCAGATCTAATACTAAGCTCCAGGCTATACTGAGATTTCCAAATGGCAGATTGTTCTAAGTGATATCAAGTATAATTGAAGTAATAAACGATAGTAAAAGCTGAGCACACTGTCAGGAAGAATTTAGGTATTTACTTTTTAAAATTAAATGAGTTAGGTAAGGAAAGACAAGACAACTGAAATAATGCAGGTCTCAATTTACAGAAAATTCCTTTTATTTATCTGCTACATTAACCCTTGAACTCTTGCCAAAACTATCTATAATTTCTAGTGCCCACTTATCTAAAGAAACGAGAAAAAAGGGCAAGTGTACTTTTATTTTATAACTGAAGCTTGTTCAAATATCTTCTGTATGATATTAAAAGTCTGTTAAATAAGTTTAATGGAAAAGAGCAACATATTTTTGCCAAGCTCTTGTAATGAAGATTTCTGGCATAGAACCATGTACATAACGAAGTCATTCTAAATACGTTCAAACATTTTAAGGGAAAAGCTTAATGAAATCCCTTATCATTTACATTCAAATGCTAAAAAAGTAATTATTTTAGGCTGTTATAATGAGGCATGTTTTTATATCTTTAAAATCTATTATATAGTAATTAGATACAAATTGAGAAATTGCTAATCATTGCTATGTGTCTTGGGAATTTTTGAAAGACTACTGAAAGAATCAATTTTTAATGATTAAGCATTAATAGAAATTTCAGGCATATGTATGTTTGACATACTTTATATATTATTTAATATTGATTTTATGTATTTCTATCTCTATGGACTTACAAGATTGTGTCCTATGGGGCAGGGTGTGGTGGCTCACACTTGCAATCTGAGCACTCCAGGAGGCCGAGGCAGGCGAATCACCTGAGGTCAGGAGTTTTGAGACCAGCCTGGCCAACATGGTGAAACCCCGTCTCTACTAAAAATACAAAAATTAGACAGGTGTGGTGGCACACACCTGTAATCCCAGCTACTCAGGAGGCTGAGGAGGGAGGATTCCTTGAAACTGGGAGGTAGAAGTTGCAGAGAGCTGAGCTCATGCCACTGCACTCCAGCCTGTGCGACACAGTTAGACTCCATCTCAAAGAAAGAAAAAAAAAAGATTGTGTCCTATGGATAACCAGTAGGTTTTGCTATACTCCAAAACCACCGAAGAAGTTGCTACCTACATGTTTATTGACCCAGATGCTAATTCATTTCTGAAATAGAGTAGAAGACTTCTGTACATGGGATAGGTCTGTTAAAATGATTGGCAACCAAACTACTCTTCTAAATTTCTTTCAACTGCTACTGAAGTTATTTTGGAACTCAAGGTATATAACATAGGCTACAGATGACTATTATTAATTGAAGAAGACAAAGCAGCTAAATGAAATTCAACATGTGTACAAGTGAAGTCCTCAAATACACTAGAATGTTAATACTGGAAGAGACCTTAAAGTTCTAATTTCCCACCCAACACAGAAGCTTGTGCCACCATATACCTGATAAGTAGACACCCTGCCTCTGCTTGAATACTTCTAAGGTTGGGGATTTTATGAATTCACAAATCAACCCATTTCTTATTTATTTATTTTGAGACGGAGTTTCACTCTTGTTGCCCAGGCTGGAGTGCAATGGTGCGATCTCGGCACGCTGCAACCTCTGCCTCCCGGGTTCAAGAGGTTCTCTTGCCTCAGCTTCCCAAGTAGCTGGGATTACAGGCACCCACCACTATGCCCCGCTAATTTTTTATTTTTAGTAGAGATGGGGTTTCACCATGTTGGCCAGGCTGGTCTTGAACTCCTGACCTCAGGTGATCCACTGGCCTCAGCCTCCCAAAGTGCTGGGATTACAGGTGTGAGCCACCGCGCCTGGCCCCCATTTCATTTTTAAAGAGCTACAATCATTAGAACATGTTAATACTAAGCTAAAAATTGTCAAACTGTCTTCCAGATGCTAGCTCTTCCAAAATGAGTCTTACCAAATAAATCCAATCTGTATTCTATATATTATCTTTTCCGTTATCTGAAGATCAGTCTAATATACATCTCACCTTTCCTTTTCCAGGTTAAAAGGGTTCTTCTTAGCTCCTCTTAACAAACATATTCATTATCTTGGATTACAGTTTCAGTTTACTAATGTTTCTATTAAACTTGTGTATGGAATAGAATACAGTATCAACACACGCTCTGGACAATACAGTAAACCCACAATGGGGCTGTTTCTTCCTTTGGTCTGTTCAATAAATTACTTTCTTCATTTTAAAAGTGATGGCTCAAATGGAACTTGTAGTCAATTCAAGCTTCTAAGTCTTTTTCTTACGAAGTTCTTTTAAGCAGGTACAACTGACTGCTAGAACTAAAGGAGGATTTCGTAATTTTCCCTCGCCAGGTTCAGATTATCTTTAAGCCTATGAAGGTCTATTGTTAACCTGACTCTGCTATTCATGTGCTGGCACTCTGCCAGATTTGGGCTATCCTTAAGTTCAAATTCCAGTGTCTTCATTTACATTTTGGACAAAAATGTCAAATGGGACAGGCTTGGTTAAGAGCCTTATAGCAAGTCATTACAGGCTTTCCTCCTGGTTAAAAAAATCCACATCCTATATTTATTAAAGGTATTTATTAAGTCCTTACTGTTTGTGACAATTCATTAAATTTCCACAACAATACTAAGAAGTAGTAATAACCATTATTATCCCTATTTTTACAGGTGAGGAATTGAAGCTTAAAAGGATGAAGTAACTTGCCTAAGGTCACAAACAGTAAGTGGCAGAGCCAGGATTCAAACCCAGGCAGGCTGGTTCCAGAACCTATACTGTAACCACCTCCCTATATTGCTTCTTGTTAAATAATTAATTTATGTGCTATGAATATGATTATATAATCATTCATGAATATACTTACCAAACTGTTATGAAGACCACATTTCTTCAACTTGTCCACAAGCAACTTAAATGCTTTATTGCAATCTATGGTTTTCCCTAATCTAGTAATCCTATTAAAATAAATTAAGTTATTTTGATGTGATTTGTTATGGTGAACTCATGGTGGCTCCTAGTGATCACTACACTTCATTATCTAAGTGCTCACAAACCATCTGTTTAATAATCCTATTTTGCCAGGCACTGACATGAAGCTCATGAATGTTGGTTAATTTCTATAGTCTATGGCCTGCTCCGTGTTCTTTTGTGAAAATCAGATGTTTACCCATTGCTACAGACTGAATGTTTGCATCCTGTCCACCCCCCAAATTCATATCCTGAAATCCTTACCCCTCAATGCGATGGTAGTGGAAGGTAGGGGACTCTGGGAGGTGATTAGGTTATGAGGGCTCCTTTATAACGGATTAGTGTCCTTACAAAAAAGACCCCAGAGAGCTTACCTGACTCTTCTGCTATTATATATAAGGTTACAATGAGAAGATGGTCATCTGTGAACGAGGGAGTGGTCCCTCACCAGACAATGAATCTGTGAGCATCTTGATCTTAGATTTCTCAGCCCCCAGAACTGTGAGAAATAAATTTCTGTGGTTTATAAGCTATTCAGTCTATGGTATTTTTGTCATCTCAGCCTGAATGGACTAAGACATTCACCTTATGGCAATGAACTCATTCTCCATGATTACCAACAGGAATTCCAGAGTCAATTCTAGATTTCCTCAGTGCCATATAATATCATTTATCTGGGGCTGAAGACTAGAATTCTTATAAAGGAACTGTATTATGTCTCTCACTAAATCAGCTTATCCTCCTGACTTCTCCATTTGTGTTAAAAGTACCTAACAACTAATTATAATCACTCAGGATTAAAACCTGATACTCTTTTAGTCTTTTTTGATTCCCTCTATTTTCCTTACTACATCTCTAATGAGCTCATTTTTTAAAAAAAGTACTATATTCCTTTTTTGTACTTTCCTTCCTATTCCTCTACTGCTGTCCTAGATCACATGCTACTCATCCCATATACCGTACATACTAATTCATGAGGTCTTAAAAGTCTTTTCTCTCTTCCTTCCCTCCCTCCTTCATATCCACCTTCTTTCATTCAAATAATGAGAGCTGACCAAATGCTAGCTTTTGCAGATGCAACAATGAGTAAAAACAGACATGGTCTCTGCTCTCGAAGCTCTGTGTACAGTGGAGGAGCCAGAGTAAAATAACAATACAATAAATAAATAAATAATTTAAAAATACAAATGATGCTCTAAAAATTAATATACTTTTCTGAATACAAATAACAAAGGACATGGATCTATAATAGCTCTTGAACTAAAAGCTGAAGAATATACAGAAGTTAATTAGGTTAGGCAGTTACTTCAGGAGATAGGGGTATATATGTAGAAACTAACTTAGTATTCTTACTGCCCCAAGTCCCCATTCTTTCCCCCATCTTTCAGGCACTCACACTCAGTAAAACACACTCTATGATATATCCCTCAATCATGTGAGAAAACATGCTTTAATATACTTTCTAGCAGTCATACATATTTTCCTACATTCACTTGCTGTTTAGATTATTCATTTTTAGCAATTGGGAAAAGTTTCTTGAAAACAACAGGCACAGCATCCAATACTATGCCTAAGCAGAGTGGGCATTCAATAAATACTGGTGACTATTGAAAAGATACTTAAGTTGCATTTTTTTCCTATCATTACCTAGTACATAGCATAAAAACAGAACTATCTGCAGTTAATGGCATTTATTTAAATATGTCACTTTGATAAGTGTGTCACTAAGACAAAGGTGTCTATAGATCTTTTGATTTGTGGCTATGGTAGCTGTGGTAATTCACTGAACAAACATTTGTTAAATGCCAATAGGCCTGGTACTAGGTGCTGGAGATATAGCAGTAAGCAAAAGAGACAAAGTCCTTGTTCTCATGACCTGGATATTCTAGTGGGAGGAGTCAGATAAGCATATACAAAAATAAACTAGATAAACTTACACGGTGATAAATCTATAAAGAAAATAATATAGGGTAATGTGATAAAGTTCCTGAGTAGAAGGGGGCTTATTTAGCTAGGATGGTCTAAAAAGGTCTTTCTAAGAAACTGTCACATGAGTTTAAGAACAGAACAATTAGAATGAGGAAGTCTGATAACGTGGATAAAAAACATTTCAAACCGAGACAGTAGTAAGTGTACAGAGCCCTTAAGATGTGAATGAGTTTGACATGTTGGAAGGTTAGAATGACAGTCAGTGAGACCAGATTATGGTAAATGAAAAGGAAAAAGACAGGAGATGAGATCTAGAGGTAGGCGGCTGGTGGGGCCAAATTACGTAGGACCATAGTGAGGAATTAAAGAGTTTTATTCCTGGCCGGGTGCGGTGGCTCACGCCTGTAATCCCAGCACTTTGGGAGGCTGAGGTGGGCGGATCATGAGGTCAAAAGATCGAGATCATCCTAGCCAACATGGTGAAACCTTGTCTCTACTAACAATACCAGAACTGGCTGGGTGTGGTGGTGCATGCCTGTAGTCCCACCTACTTGGGAGGCTGAGTCAGAAGAATCACTTGAACCCAGGAGGTGGAGGTCGTAGTGAGCAGAGATTGCACCATTGCATTCCAGCATGGTGACAGAGCGAGACTCTGTCGAAAAAAAAAAAAAAAAAGGAAAAAGAAAAAAAAAAAAAGAGTTTTATTTCCTATACAATGAGAGGCCTCTGCTATCTCACCCACATAACATTTACTGTGGTGAGATAAACTTGGACTGAACCATTGATATTTTCTGTTTTGTCAATTCTCTATTCTTGTCATCAGGAGTATATATGCAAAAATTGGAGTTAGGGGCAGTTTCTTCTATAAGGTTGTTATATTTGGGACTCAAACAATGAGTATAATTTCACACAATTTATTAAATATAATCCTAACTTCACTTTTACTAAAATAATGAAAAAATTTAAAAATTATTCCTTAAATTTGTTTTTTGAACAAATTCATTTTCCAGACTATATTTAGTATATAGTTCTTTGGAAAGTATCTTATATTTCTGTCCAAAATAAAGAAAAACAGATTTAAAATAAAAAATCAGACCAAGCAGCACTACAAGGTTCATTTATTTGCACAACTATTGTGACTAAACTTCAAGACAGAAAATGAAACACTTTCCATTACACTAATAGTAATTCAGAGGAAATGGACTTAAATAAAGTGCTTCTTTCCCCCTATTTTGGGGGGTCCAGGAAATGAAAGATAGACTAGAGAGTTCAACTAAGTATGTTACAATTATCTCAACTTGATCTTCATCAAACTTCTAAAAGGATGATTCAGCTACCTATGAAGCAGAGTATCAGCAAGTGGCTAGAACAAGGAGACAGAGGAAATGAGAGAGGCTCCTGTGAACACTTTACACCAATGCTTGCAGCACTTTTGATTTTTAGGGGTGAATACACTCAGCTAAGTGGAAATTATTTTTAACCATTTTCCATCAATCTTCCTCAGGTAGAGATAATTTATAGAACAGATTGCTTGGACTGGGGTTATATCAGGATTTTTATATGGTGGTACAACATTTCTAAGAGAAACTTAGCTAAACTGAATGTTTGGCTAATCTGCTCAAGAAGTATAGTCTATGTTATAAATATTCTACTGCTACTGTCTTGAGCCTTGAAAAAGCTTCTCTTCACAAGAAATATAAACGCTACATTTAAATAGGTCCAAGGATATTTACTTCTCATTCTGAGAAAATAAAATGTTTGAAAATAATTTACAAATCACATACTTTAAATAAAAAGTCAGAACTAAAATTAGTTTCTATAAAATAGATATAAATGATTTTATCCTACCAAGTTTAAAGCAAAGGACCAGAGTCATAAATAATTCTAGCTTGCCAGAGGCATGGCTATTTCTTTATACTGACTGTCGACTATCTAATTTAATTAGAGGTATTAAACTCCTTGCTGAGGTCAACAAGCCTTACTTCCTCCAATATTATACTTCAACCAGTGCTCATTAATGTGTCTACTGAATGGATTAACACACCTAAAGATATATGTACAAAGGACAGGGGGGACAACCTAATGATATCCAATTGTTCATTTATAATAGGACACATGTTCTAGGCCTCAACTTATTACCACTAATGTGGAATTTATTAAATTCAGGAGAAAAAATACCAATACAGAAAGTGATTTTTTATCAAGGACAACCGGTATAAGACAACTGGCTTCTATGATTAAGTTTAAACATTTAACCTATCAAAAATAAAGTGATACCAAAATAAAACTAAAATATAAGCCTGCTACTTAGAAAAACCTCATATACTAGAACTCTGAGGAACAGATTAAGGCAAGAGTCATTAAGTATAGGGAAATGGGAAACATCAGCATACAGAGAAATCAATGTTTATAAGGTTTTAAACAATTTCTATGAAAAGAAGGTTTAGGCTAATTACACTGAATTATGAGATCAAATAAAAATTCCCTTTCTGTTGGACTTAAAAGTTGCTATTGTTTCTTGGAGAATGGCAGTGTCAGGAGGTATATGACCACATTTTTCATACATATAGAGCTTAAGCATTGCTTTAATCTAGTTTGACACTGACAAAGTAAATATTACTTAAATCGATTTAAATTACTACTAGAGAAAATAAGACATTTCTCCAAAGAGTATATACAAATGGGCAATAGGCACATGAAAAGATGTTCAATATCATTAGAAGGAAAATACAAGTCAAAACCACAACAAAATATCATTTCACACCTACTACTATGGCTATAATTATTTTTTTAAAACAGAAAATAACAAGTGTTAGCAAAGATGTGGAAAAACTGCAACACTTAGGCATTGCTGGTGGAAATATAAATTGATGTGGTTGCTAAAGAAAACATCCTGACTTCTCAGAAAGCTAAACATACAATTACTCTATGACCACAGCGATTCCACTCCTAGCTATATAGCCAAATTGAAAACAGGGATTCAAATAGATATTTGTATGCCAATGTTCACTGCAACATTGTTTACAAGAACCAAAAGGTGGAAACAACCCAATTCCAGCCACAGATGAATGGGTAAACAAATTGAGGCATATACTTGCAACAGATTTTTAATCAGCTTTAAAAAGGAATGATGTTCTGATGTATGCTACAACATGAATGAATCTTGAAAACATGCTAAGTTTAAAACAACCATGGTTAATAAGCTATGGGGCTCTAATGGAAAAAGTAGACAACATGTAAGAACAAATGGACAAGGTATGTAGAGAGACGGAAATTTCAGGGAAAAAAATTAAAGAAAAAATGCTAGAGTAAAAAAAAGCACTGGAACAGAAATTTTAAAATGTCTTTGATAGGCTCATTCACAGACAAGACACAGCTGAAGAAAGAATCTCTGAGTTTCAAGATATCTCAATAGCAACCTCCAAAACAGAAAAGCAAAGAGAAAAAAAGACTTATATTCAAAAGAATATACAAAAACTGTGGGACGACCACGAAAGATGTAAATACATGTAATGGGAATACCAAAAGAAGAAGAAAGAGAAAAAGGAACAGAAGCAGTATTTGAAGCAATAATAACTGAGAATTTCCCCAACTTAATGTCAGTCATAAACCCAGATCCAGGAAGCTCAGTGAACACCAAGCAGGGTAAATGTCAAAAAACTATGCCTAGGTGCATCATATTTAAACTCAGAAAATCAAGGAGAAAGAACAAATTATTCAAAGAAGCCCAAGGAAAAAAAATCGTACCTACAGAGCAGCAAAGACAAAAATTACTTCTGATGTCTCAGAAATTACATAAGCAAGAAGAGAGTTGAGTGAAATATTTAAAGTATTGAGAGAGAAAAAAAATACCACACACCTAGAATTCTGTACCCTGTGAAATTATCCTTCAAAAGTGAAAAAGAAATAGACTTTCTCAGGCAAACAAAAATTGAAGGAATTTGCAGCCTGCAGACCTACCTTTCAAGAAATGTTAAAACAAGTTCTTCAGAGAGAAGAAAAACATATATGTCAGAAACTTGGATCTACATCATGAAAGGAAGAGCATGACAGAATGAATAACTGAGGGTAAATGAAAACTTTTTTCTTAGTTGTAATTGGTTTAACAGAATATAGTTTAATAATAACAGCAATGTATTTGAATATATGTGCTCATATTTATATATATAGGCTTATATATACCTAAAATAAGTGAAATGAATGACAGCAATGATACAAGGGATGGGAAGGAGGGATTAGGAATATTGTGCTATCGCAAGCAGTACAATATAATATAAGCAGTACAGTATAATTTTTTTTTGAGACAGGGTCTCACTTTGTCACCCAAGCTGGAGTGCAGTGGCACAATCATGGCCCACTGCAGCCTCAACCTCCCCAAGCTCAGGTGATCCTCTCACCTCAGCCTCCCAAGTCGCTGGGACCATGGGGATGCACCAGCATGCCTGGCTAACTTCTGTGTTTCTTGTAGAAACAAGATTTCACCATGTTGCCCGGGCTGGTCTTGAACTTCTGGGTTCAACAGATCTGCCAGCCTCTGCTTCCCAAAGTGCTGGGATTACAGATGTTAGCCACTGCACCCAGCTGGTATAGTGTAATTTGAAAGCAGACTTGTAACTTAGATTAACTACAAATGTATAGTGTAAACTCTATAGCAATCACTAAAAAGTTAAAAAAGAATCATAACTGATATGTTAAGAAAGGAGAGAGAATGGAATCATATAAAATGCTCAATTAAAACAAGAAAAGGCAGAAAAAGTATAAAAGACAAAAATTGGAACAAAGAACAAGGGCAACAATAGAAAACAGAATACAGTAGACAGAAATAGAAAACAGTAAAGAATATAGTAGGTATTAATTCAACTATATTAATAATCACTTCAAAAATCAATGTTATACCAATTAAAAGATACGGTCAGAGTGGAGCTAAAAACATATTGTTTACAAGAAAGCCACTCTAAAGACAAATATAGACTAAAAGTAAAAAGATATACCATGCTAACACTAATCAAAAGAAAGCAGGAATAGCTATAATAATTTCAGACAGAACAGACTTCAGAGCAAGAAAGTTATCAGGGATAAAGAGGAGCCTCATATAATAAAGGAGTCAATCCTACAAGATGACATAGCGATCCGTACATTTAGGTGCCTAACAAAGCATCAAAATGCATCAAGCAAAAACTGACAGAACTTCAAACTCACATGGAACATTCACCAAGATAGACCGCATTTTGGACCATCAAACACACCTTCGGAAATTCAAAAGAATAGAAATCATAAAATGTCTGCTCTCAAACAATGGAATTAAATTAGAAATCAGTAACAGAAAGATAGTTAGAAAACCCCAAAATACCTGGAGATTAAACAACATACTTCTTAAAAACACATGGGTCAAAGAAGATATCTCAAGAGAAAGTAAGAAACATTTTGAACCAAATGAAAATGCAAAAGTTCTGGAAAGAGACAGTGATGATGGTTGCAAAACACTGTGAGAGTACTTAAAGCCAATCAATTAGTTAAAAATGATTTTAAAAATAGTTAAAATGAAGTTATTCTCTAATAAATCTAGTGCATAAAAGTTTCACCATTTCAGAGTGCAACTTTACTTAAAACTCAATCACTTTTTTTGTATAAGGTATAAGGAAGGGATCTAGTTTCAGCTTTCTACATATGGCTAGCCAGTTTTCCCAGCACCATTTATTAAATAGGGAATCCTTTCCCCATTTCTTGTTTCTGTCAGGTTTGTCAAAGATCAGATGATTGTAGATGTGTGGTATTATTTCTGTTCTGTTCCATTGGTCTATAACTCTGTTTTGGTACCAGTACCATGCTGTTTTGGTTACTGTAGCCTTGTAGCATAGTTTGAAGTCAGGTAGCGTGATGCCTCCAGCTTTGTTCTTTTGGCTTAGGATTGTCTTGGCAATGCGGGCTCTTTTTGGGTTCCATATGAACTTTAAAATAGTTTTTTCCAATTCTGTGAAGAAAGTCATTGGTAGGTTGATGGGGATGGCATTGAATCTATAAATTACCTTGGGTAGTATGGCCATTTTCATGATATTGATTCTTCCAATCCATGAGCTTGGAATGTTCTTACATTTGTTCATGTCCTCTTTTATTTCATCAAGCAGTGGTTTGTGGTTCTCCTTGAAAAGGGCCTTCACATCCATTGTAAGTTGGATTCCTAGGTATTTTATTCTCTTTGTAGCAATTGTGAATGGGAGTTCACTCAAGATTTGACTATCTTGTTTGTCTGTTAATGATGTATAGGAATGCTTGTGATTTTTGCACATTGATGTTGTATCCTGAGACTTTGCTGGAGTTGCTTGTCAGCTTAAAGAGATTTTGGGCTGAGATGATGGGGTTTTCTGAATATACAATCATGTCATTTGCAAACAGGAACAATATGACTTCTTCTTTTCCTAATTGAATACCTTTTATTTCTTTCTCTTGCCTGACTGCCCTGGCCAGAACTTCCAACACTATGTTGAATAGGAGTGGTGAGAGAGGGCATCCCTGTCTTGTACCAGTTTTCAATGGAAATGCTTCCAGTTTTTGCCCATTCAGTATGGTATTGGCTGTGGGTTTGTTGTAAATAGCTCTTGTTATTTTGAGATATGTTCCATCAGTACGTAGTTGATTGAGAGTTTTTAGCATGAAGGGCTGTTGAATTTTGTTGAAGGCCTTTTCTGCATCTATTGAGATAATCAGGTGGTTTTTGTCATTGGTTCTGTTTATGTGATGGATTACGTTTATTGTTTTGCGTATATCGAACCAGCCTTGCATCCCAGAGATGAAGCCGTCTTGATCGTGGTGGATAAGTTTTTTGATTTGCTGCTGGATTTGGTTTGCCAGTATTTTATTGAGGATTTTCACATGGATGTTCATCAGGGATATTGGTCTAAAATTCTCTTTTTTTGTTGTGTCTCTGCCAGGCTTTGGTATCAGGATGATGCTGGCCTCATAAAATGAGTTAGGGAGGAGTCCCTCTTTTTCTATTGATAGGAATAGTTTCAGAAGGAATGGTACCAGCTCCTCTTTGTACCTCTGGTAGAATTTGGCTGTGAATCCATCTTGTCCTGGACTTTTTTTGGTTGGTAGGCTATTAATTATTGCCTCAACTTCAGAGCCTGTTACTGGTCTATTCAGGGATTCAACTTCTTCCTGGTTTAGTCTTGGGAGGGTGTATGTGTCCAGGAATTTATTCATTTCTTCTAGATTTTCTAGTTTATTTGCGTAGAGGTGTTTATAGTATTCTCTGATGGTAGTAAACTAGTTCAACCATTGTGGAAGACAGCGTGGCGATTCCTCAAGAATCTAGGACTAGAAATACCATTTGACCAAGCCATCCCATTAGTGGGTATATACCCAAAGGAGTATAAATCATGCTGCTATAAAGACACATGCACACTTAATGTTTATTGTGGCACTATTCACAATAGCAAAGACTTGGAACCAACCCAAATGTCCATCAATGATAGACTTGATTAAGAAAATGTGGCACATATACACCATGGAATACTATGCAGCCATAAAAAAGGATGAGTTCATGTCCTTTGTAGGGAGATGGATGAAGCTGGAAACCATCATTCTGAGCAAACTATTGCAAGGACAGAAAACCAAACACTGCATGTTCTCACTCATAGGTGAGAACTGAACAATGAGAACACTTGGACACAGGGTGGGGAACATTACACACTGGGGCCTGTTGTGGGGTAGGGGGAGTGGGGAGCATTAGGAGATATACCTAATGTAAATGATGAGTTAATGGGTACAGCACACCAACATGGCACATGTATATATACGTAACAAAGCTGCGCATTGTGCACATGTACCCTAGAACTTAAAGTATAATTAAAAATAAATAAATAAAAAAATAAAACTCAATCATTTAGCAACTCTTTTATTTTATTTTTTTGAGATGGAGTCTCGCTCTGTCACCAGGGCTGGAGTGCAGTGGCGTGATCTCGGCTTACTGCAACCTCCGCCTTCTGGGTTCAAGCAATTCTCCTGCCTCAGCCTCCCGAGTAGCTGGGACTACAGGCGTGCACCACCATGCCCAGCTGGTTTTTTGTATTTTTAGTAAAGACAGGGTTTCACCATGTTGGCCAGGATACTCTCAATCTCTTGACCTCATGATCCATCAATCTCTTGACCTCATGTTCTGCCTGCCTCGGCCTCTCAAAGTGCTGGGATTACAGGCATGAGCCATCGTGCCCAGTCAACAACTCTTAAATGGTGCTATCATGCCTAAAATTTGTCTTATTTGCTATGATAAAGGATTATTAAACATCCATTTCAGATGCTTCTTTTAAAGTAATTAAGGACCCTTGTGACTATTTTGAGGGAAACAGGCATCTTATTTGACATTTCTACAAAGGTCACAGGAGTAAAGTATCAAGTGCCATATAATTACCAAGTTTAATACAGTGAAGTAAAAATATCGTGACATAATTTTCTTTAATAAAAAAGGCATTTTAATAGAAAATAATCTAGTTTGTTCCACTCTTAGGTTTTCAATCTAAGATACTATTAATTTTTACAAATTAAAACCATGATGAGATAGCCTATTAGAATGACTATTATCAAAAAGACAAAATGTAATGGCAAGGATGTGGAAAAAAGGGGACTTTGGTACATAGGTGGTGGGAATTTAAATTAGTACAGGCATTATGGAAAACAGTACAGGGGTTCTTCAAAAAATTAAAAATTAGAACTATCATTATGATCCAGCAATCCCACTACTGGGTATATATCCAGAGAAAATGACATCAGTGTGTCAAAGAGATTATCTGCATGCTCACGTTCAGTGCAGCCTTATTCACAATAACCAGGATATGGAATCAATCTAAGAGTCCACAATTTGATGAATGGATAAAGAAAATGTGGTACAGATGCAAAATAGAACACTATTCAACCCTACAAATGAAGGAAATTCTGTCATTTACAAAAACACGGATTAACCTGGAGGACATTATGTTAGGTACATTAAGCCAGGCACAAAAAGACAATGCATGATCTCACTTTTAAGTGGAATCTAAAAAAGCTGAACTCATAGAAAGATGGAGTACAGTAAGTCCTCACAATGTCATCAATAGGTTTTTGGAAACTGCGACTTTAAGCAAAACAACATATAGCAGGCCTTCAAATAATGTCATATCCTTCATAGTTTCATTATAAGGTTGACGATAAAATACAATTGGTTTCATTATATGTCATTTTCCTTAAATGGAGAGAGTCAGTGCTTATGAGGAAGAGTTTGAAATTGGAGAGAAGCTGGTCAGGGGACACAAAATTTCAGTTAGGAGGAATGGGTTAAAGAGAGCTATTGCACAACATAATGACTATAGTTAAGAACAACATGCTGTACACTTGAAAATTACTAAGAGAATAGATTTTAAGTGTTCTCAGCATGAAAAACTGGTATGTGAAGTAATGCATATTTTAATTAGCTTGATTTAGCTATTCCACAATGTTTACATATATCAAAATGTGTTGTATACCATAAATACATACAATTTCAATTGATCAATTAAAAAAATAAATGTTTAAAAAATAAATATATGAGAAATATACTTAAGACAGTCACTACTGTAGGACAGTAGAATAGTAATATATTATTAATTTTACAGTCTGCATTGGGGTTTAAAAGTTATGTCCACGAAGCCATGATTAAATTTATTTAGTTAGTTAGTTAGTTATTTTTGAGACAGTGTTTTACTCTGTCACTGAGGCTGGAGTGCAGTGGTGCAATCTTGGCTCATTGCAGCCTCAAGTTCCTGGACTCAAGCAATCTTTCTACCTCAGCCTCCAAATAGCTGGGACTACAAGCATGCACCACCATGCCTGGCTAATGTTTTTTGTAAGGACAGGGTGTCATTATGTTAACTAGGCTGGCCTCGAACTTTGGGCTTGAGCAATCCTCCCACCTTAGCCTCCCAAAGTACTGGGATTACAAGTGTCAGCCACTGTGCCTGGCTTATTTATCTTTTCACGCTATACTTACAATTGTGTCTACTTTGGGTATGATTTATTTTCAAAGAGATTTAGGATGAATTCCTGGAAAAAATGGTTTACGTGAAGTTTTAACAAACCTTCACTTTATTCCAATCCTATTTAACATCATATACCATTATCAGTATTGATGTCTTATCTCGTACTTCTAAAAAGCATATGCCAAGAAATTCTGTAGCAAACTTTTTACTGAATATGCTTTCCTAGACTTATTAATTACCTCTACCCCACCACTCATTGCAATCTAAATAGTGCTCATATATTAGTTTTCCTAGCTATTATCCATTTATTAGGCAATTTCTAACAATACTCTAAAATCTAAACAAAAGGCATAAAAGGTAGTTGATACAGTTTGCCTTTGTGTCCCCAACCAAACCTCATCTTGAATTGTAATCACTGGGTATTGAGAGAGGAACCTGGTGGGTGGTGATTGGATCATGGTGGCAGTTTCCCCTATGCTGTTCTAGTGGTAGTGAGTTCTCATGAGAGCTGATGGTTTTATAAGTGTTTGACAGTTACTCCTTCACATGCTCACACTCTCTATTGCCTGCTGCCACATAAGATGTGCCTGTTTCCCCTTCTACCATGATTGTAAGTCTCCCGAGCCCTCCCCAGTCATATGGAACTGTGAGTCAATTAAACCTCTTTTCTTTATAAATTACCCAGTATCAGTATTCTTTATAGCAATGTGAAAACAGACCAATACAGTAGTCAATCAAATCTTATAAAAGATTTGTAAAGAGTCCTAAACTTCCTTTCAAAAACAGTGTGTTAATAACCCTGTTTCAAAGCTTATTAGTGAAGTACGAAGAGCTTTGATATCAGACAACAGAGTATCAAGTGAAATGGCTGATCATATTCAGTTGGTTACATTTAGTAATAGTTTTAGATAAACTGAGGACAGGATTTTCAGTAAAACCCTGGGGCAAAAACAAACAAACTGAGAAGAAAGAGGAGGAGAAGGAAGAGGTAAAGGAGAAATGTTGGGTAAAGTTTTACTTTTAAAAACATTTCTCACAAAACCAAATATGAGTTGAATACATACAACTGTACTCTGAGGTTATCTCTGTAGCTACAATGACTTTTCAATGGCTGTGTGAGCTACAGCAAAATGGTGGTGTAAATTTTAAGTTGTGGACCATGAATATCATTCTACGATATCCCTTACAGATTCTAAGGTAGCAAGATTTATTTCAATTAAATACCACTTATTTGCTACATTAGTTTTAGCCCGAATGTATGGGATACAGCATGTTATATTTTAAGTGCTATGTATGTATGTATGTATGTATGTATGTTTTTCTGAGACAGGGTCTCACTTTGTCACTCAAGTTGGAGTGTAGTGGTGTGATCACAGCTCACTGTAGCCTGGACATCCCAGGCTCAAGCAATCCTCCCACAGTAGCCTCCTGAGTAATTGGGACTATAAGCACATGCCACCATGCCTGGCTAATTTTTAAATTTTTGGTAGGGGGTCTTGCTATGTTACTCAGGCTGGTCTCAAACTCTTGGGCTAAAGCAATCCTTCCACCTTGGTCTCCCAAATTGCTGGGATTACAGGCATAAGCCACCACACCTGGCCTGGAATAATTTCTATTTTATTTTTTCTTCTCCCTCAATCAATATAAACATTCTATCTGAGTCCATGTACTAAGGGCCTTGAAATATAATTTTACCAATGTAAACAAACACAGAAATCTTTCAGTTTGTTATATCCCTTGATACGGTGTGGCTCTGTGTCCCCAACTAAATCTCATCTCAAATTGTAATCCACATGTGTCAAGGGAGGAACCTGATGGGAGGTGACTGGATTATGCGGAAGGTTTCACCTGTGCTGTTCTTGTGATAGAGAATGAGTTCTCACGAGAGCTGATGGTTTTAAAGTGGCACTTCCCCTTTGTTCGCTCTCTTGCCTGTAGCCATGTAAGATGTTCCTTGCTTCCCCTTTGCCTTTGCCACTATTTTAAGTTTCCTGAGTCCTCTCTAACCTTATGGAACTGTGAGTCAATTACACCTCTTTTGTTTAAAAATCACCCAGTCTCAGGTAGTATCTTTATAGCAGTGTGAAAACAGACTAATATATCCCTATTTTCTTGAAGGTAAATCCTTTGTTAAGACTGTAACCAATCAGAAATGAAAGTGAAGACATTACAACAGACACTTCAGAAATAAGAAGGATCATAAAGGACTATTATGAACAACTGTATGCCAACAAATTGGATAAACTAGAGGAAATGGATAAGTTTCTAGAATAAAACAGCTTACCAAAATTGAATCAGGAAGAAACAGAAAGTCTGAACAGACCAATAACAAAGAGATTGAAGAATTAATTAGAAACCTTCAACAAAAAGTCCAGAACTAGACAGTTTCACAGCTGAATTCAACCAAACGGTCAAAGAAGTATTACCAATATTTAAACTCTTACAAAAAATAGAGTGAGGGGGAATACTTCCAAACACATTTTATAAAGCCAGCATCCCCTCAATCCCTAAGCTAGACAACGATACCAGAAGGAAACAAAACTACAGGTCAATTTCTCTGATGAACACTGATGCAAAAATCCTCAATAAAATATTAGCAAACTGAACCAATCCAACAACATATCAAAAAGATTATACATCAAGACGAAGTGGGATTTATCCTTAGCATGCAAAGCTGATTTAATGCACACAAATCAATCGATGTGATACATCACATTAACGGAAAAAAAACTATGCGATCATGTGATCATCTCAATTGATGTAGAAAAAGCATTCAACTAAGTCCAACATCATTTATTGAGTAAAACTCTTGACAGTTTAGGTATAGAAGGAAAGTTCTTCAACACAGTAAAGGTAACTTATGAAAAACCCTTCACTAACATTATAAGCAATGAGGAAAAACTGAAGACTTTTCTTTTAACATCTGATACAGGGCAAGGATGCCCACTTTTGCTGTATCTATTCAAGATAGTACTGGAAGTACTAGCAAGAACAATCAGACAAGAAAAAGAAATCTAAGGCATCCAAATCAGAACAGAAAAAGTGAAATTATCTTTATTTGCAGATGACATGATCCGCTATGTAGAAAGCCTCAGAGATTCCATGAAAACAGTGTTACAACTAACATGAATTCAGTAACGGTGCAGGATACAAAATCAACATACAAAAATTGCTAGCAGAAAGCCTCAGAGATTCCATGAAAACAGTGTTACAACTAAGATATGAATTCAGTAATGGTGCAGGATACAAAATCAACATACAAAAATTGCTAGCAATTCTATATACAAATTATGACTTAGCTGAAAATCAAGAAATGACTTAGCTGAAAAATCAAGAAAACAATTTATGATACTATAAAAATACTCAGAAATAAATTAACCAAGGAGGTGAAAGATTTATACTCTGAAAACTATAAAACATTGATGATAGAAATGTGAAACACAATGAAATGGAAAGATATCTTGGATTGAAATAACTAATATTGTTAAAATGTTCAAACTACCCAAAGAAATATACAAATTTAATGGAATCCCCATAAAACTCCAATGGCATTTTCACAGAAATAGAAAAATCAATTCTAAAATTCGTATGGAACCACACAAAAAAACCTCAAATAGCCAAAGCTAAACTGAGAAAAAAACCACAAAGGGGCATCATATTCCCTGATTTAAAATTATATTACAGGCTGGGCACAGTGGCTTACGCCTATAATCCCAGCACTTTTGGAGGCCGAAGAGGGATTGCTTGAGCCCAAAAGTTGGAGACCAGCCTGGGAAACATGGCAAAACCCCATCTCTTCCAAAAATACATAAATGAGCCAGCACGGTGGCGAGTGCCTATAGTTACAGCTACTCAGGAAGCTGAGGGAGAATCACTTGAGCCCAGAAGTTGAAGCTACAGTGAACTGTGATTGGGCACCACTGCATACCAGCCTGGGTGAAAGAGTGAGACCCTGTCTAAAAAGAAAGAAATATTACATTATATTATATTATATTATATTATATTATATTATATTACAAAGCTACAGTCATCAGAATGGTATGGTACTGGCATAAAAACAGAAGCATATGCCAGTGGAACAAAACAGAGATCCCAGAAATAAATTCAAACGCATACAGTAAACTAATTTTTCACAAGGGCACCAAGAAGATCAACAGGGAAAGGATAGTCTCTTCAACAGGGTCTTGGGAAAATGGCATTTCCACATGGAAAAGAATAAAACTGGATCCTTATCTTACACCATATACAAAAATCAACTTAAAATGGAGAAAAGACCAAAATATAAGAACATGAAACCTAGAAGAGGATATAGAAGAAAAGCTCCTTGATACTGGCCTTGGCAATGATTTTTTTGGACATCACATCAAAAGCTCAGGCTACAAATGCAAAAATAAATAAATGGTACTACATAAAACTAAAAAGCTTCTGCAGAACAAAGGTAACAGTCAACAAAATGAAAAGGCACCCTACAGAGGGAAAACATTTGCAAACTGCTTATCTATTAAGGGATTAATATCTAAAATTTATAAGGGTCTTATAAGTCAATAGCAGAAAAATAAATAACCTGATTCAAAACTGGGCTAAGGACCTAAACAGACAGTTATTCAAAGATGACATAAAAATGGTGAACTGGTATATGAAAAGGCTCAGCAATCACATTAATCATCACAGAAATGCAAATTAAAACCACTATGAGATATCACATTATACTCATTAGAATGCTACTGCCAAAAAGGTAAGAGATAACAAACATTGGTAAAGATGTGGAGAAAGGGGAACACTAGCACACTGTTGGTAGAAATGTAGACTGTACAGCAATTATGAAAAAAAAGGAGGTTCTTAAAGAAATTAAACATAGAACTACCATATTACCTAGCAAACCTTTTTCTGGGCATATACTCAAAGGAGACTAAATCACTACCTCCTCAGGATATCTGCATTCCTATGTTCACTGCAGTATTATTCACAATAACCAAGATATGCAAAACTGTCCATCAATGTACAAACTGATATGTGGTATTATGCATACAATGGAATATTATTCAACCTTAAAAAAGGAGATTCTGCAACTTCCTACACATGAATGGACTTGGAGGGCATTATGTGTCCTAAGTGAAATAGGCCACACACAGAAAGAAAAAATATTGCATGATATCACTTATATGTGGAATCTAAAAAAAATAAGGAGAAAACATACAGAGATAGAGAATAAGACTGGTTACCAGGGGTGGAGAGGGGTATGAAATGGGGACACGGAGCTCAAAGGATACAAAGTAGTCAATATGTAAGTTGAACAACTCTAGGGATTTAATGCACAATAAAAATTGTACGGTATTTGGGATTTTGCTAAATAAGTAGATTTTAGCTGTTCTTGTCATACACACACACAAAAAAGCTAGGTGAGCTGATAGATATGCTAATTTGCTTCAATATAGTAACCATTTTATTATCTATATGTATTCCACAACATCATGTTGTAAACCCTAAATACACACAATAAAGTTTTAAAAAAGACTGCAACCTTTAACCATATCATTGTTCCATGAAGAAAACATAGTTTGCTATACAGCCAATCTATTTTCAAGACAGCACTGGGTGGAGTGGTGTACTATAACCAGAAACAGTGCTTGATCTCAATTTCTTACTTACGTATTTTAGGTATTAACTGCCTCAATTATGAGCATTTTAATTTGAAAGCACTTCTCAGCACTTACTTTTTTGGTCAAAGAATCATCAGAATCAGAAGGCATCCTTGTTGACACGTGAAATATTACTTCTACTGTAGAGGTAGCAAAATATGGAGTGGTCAATCCAGTGCTTTTGTTTTTTTGTAGTCCTCCCATAAAACCACAATGGTTTGTAAGATTTACCTAGAAGTAATGAAGAGCCACATAAATTAATTAAACAAAACCCAAACACAGTACTGAGAAAGACTCAAACTTCTTGCTTCAGAAAAAAAATTGGGAACAAAGTCTTTTGCGTGTTATCAACCAATACTTAATCTAGAATTGTTAGAATTGATTTGTTTGTACTGGTACTTCTTAAGTATTGAGGATCTCTAATTAGTAGGAGTTAACTAGGAAAGGTATCAACTGCTGTGTACTATGCATCTTTTGTTAGCCTACTAGGTGTTAATGGTAAATTATAAAGGCTGTCAGAGAACACCAAGGCCAGGGAGAAAAAAATCAAGTATGGAAATAGTTTGGGGAAAAGTTAAAACAGTAATATCGTTTGACAAAATGATTAATTCAGTGTGTTGTATTTACTTATAAAACTGGCTTCCTGATCTGTTAGTACTTATCACAGTCCACAACAATTAGAAATGCAGAACTACAGTTTAATTACATTTAAAAACAACAAAGTGATCTGTAAAAGATTTTAAAACAATTTTATTTTCTGATTATAAATATAATACATGTTAACATCAGGGTTGTTGCACTGGATGATATTCCCCGGATCTGTGTGATGCACAGAAGCCAATTTGTGTTCATTGCAGAAAATTAGGGAAATAAAGGAGAAGAAAAAAAATTAAAAATCACCAGTATTTCCCTACTTAGAGAAAACCATCTGTATATATACTTTACAATAAAAATATGAGAATAACAGGTAAAATGGAGAATTACAAAAAAAATCCCTGCACCATGTGAACTGAACACATCTCAAATATCATTATCAGTTACTAATGGGTGAATACATATATGATTGTTAGATTTTTATGCCATTACTGTAAGATTACCTCAATCTCTTTCAGTTTAAAATTTACTTTTAACTCAGTAATACACTTACATAATTAAAAATTTTAAAGTATTAAAAAAGCAGTTCGGGGCAGAGCAAGATGGCCGAATAGGAACAGCTCCAGTCTCCAACTCCCAGCACGAGCGACACAGAAGACCGGTGATTTCTGCATTTTCAACTGAGGTACTGGGGTCATCTCACTAGGGAGTGCCGGACAATCGGTGCTGGTCAGCTGCTGCAGCCTGACCAGCGAGAGCTGAAGCAGGGCGAGGCATCGCCTCACCTGGAAGCGCAAGGGGGAAGGGGATCCGTTTTCCTAGCCAGGGGAACTGAGACACACAACACCTGGAAAATC
>NW_016803909.1:522244-524145 GCF_001698545.2 Rhinopithecus bieti
AAGGGGAACATCACACACTGGGGCCTATCATGGGGAGGGGGGAGGAGGGAGGGATTGCATTGGGGAGTTATACATGATATAAATGATGAATTGATGGGTGCTGACGAGTTGATGGGTGCAGCACACCAACATGGCATAAGTATACATATGTAACAAACCTGCACGTTATGCACATGTACCCTAGAACTTAAAGTATAAAAAAAAAAAAAAAAGATAGATCTAAAAAAAATAAAATAAAATAAAAAAGCATACCAAAATTCTTCCTTCCATGTCTCTCATCTGCAACTACTGTTACCTTCTCAGAAAGCAATTTAAGTATCTTTAGAAAAATATTATCTGCATATATAAATTCTTATATGTTTAGGTGCACACATCCATGCATGTTTGTGTGCACATACACACAGTACATGCATATAAAACATTTGGCATCTTGCTTTTGGAATTAATATATCTTGAAAAATACTCCTTATTAGTAAGTAAAGAGTCCTCATTTTTGGTTCCTGGCTTCACAGAAGTTCATTTTACTGATGTACAGTAATTTAGTTCCCTACTTGAAGGATATTTAGGTTGTTTTCTCTCTTTTGCTATCACAGTCAATGCTGCAGCAAATAACACTGAACTCATATCATGTTCCATTTGTGAAAGTAGAGCTACGGACAAATAGTTATACGTGAAACTTTAAGTCAAAGGGCATGTGGACTTCTAATTCTAAAACACACTACCAAGTTGCCCTCCACAGATGCCACCAACAATGTATGAGGATGCCTGTTTCCCTCATATCCTTTCAGATACAGTATATTATCAACTTTATGATCTTGGCTAATCTGATAGGTGACAAATGGTATCTCCAGGTAGATTTTTTGTTTTGTTTTACTTTAGTTCGGAAAGTTACTTATTTTCAGGTAAATTCTCTGATAACATAAAGGAGAAAGTCTCAGTTTAGTGTTCCTTTGCTGTAAACACTTAACATTTGCTGATCTCCATTGTTTAAATTAAACATCTGGAGAGTCACATGAAGAAATGAAAAAATTAAAAAGAAATCCCACGTACACTTTACCCACAGCCCCCCGGTGCAAAACTCTATCACCACCAGGATGACACTGATATAGCTATGAGACCGAGCATGTTCAAAAATTCAAGGATCCCCCATATTGCCCTGTTATGTGAGCCATACCTACTTCCCTTCTACTGTATCCCCTCCTTAACCCCTGGCAATCACTCACTCATCTGTTCCTCACTTCTGTAACTATCATTTCAAGAATGTTATATGAATTGAAGGACATAGGATATAACCTTTTCAAGTGTTTGGAGATTTTCCTGTTATCTTTTTGTTAATGATTTCAAGTTTGATTCCACTGTTGTTCAAGGACACACTCTATTATTTCAATGCTTCTTAATTTGTTGAGGCTTGTTTTATGGCCCAGGGTATGATCTATCTTGGTATATGTTCTGTGGGAACTTGAAAATAACGTATATTCTGCAATTGTTGGGTGGAATATTTTACATACGTAGATTAGATCTTGTTGGTAGGTGCTGTTGTTGAATTCCTCCATGTACTTGCTGATTTTGTCTAGTTTTTCTCGTAACTGTTGAGGAGTGAAGTCTTCAACTGTAATTGTGAATTTCTCTATTTCTTCTTTCAGTTCTATTAGCTTTTGTGCCACATATTTTGTAGCTCTGTTGTTTGGCGCACACGCATTTAGCGTTGCTGTGTCTTCTTGGTGAACTGATCCTTTTATAATTATATAATGTGCCTCTGATCTCCAGCAATTTTCTTTGCTCTAAAGTTGATCTGATATTAATGCAGCCACTCTGGCTTTGCTTTGATTGATGTTTGCACAATATAACTTTTTCTATCTTTTAACTTTCTGCCAGTCTATATTGTTTTATATATATATATA
>NW_016803909.1:524302-543838 GCF_001698545.2 Rhinopithecus bieti
TCTTTTTCTTTGAGATGGAGTCTTGCTCTTGTCACCCAGGCTGGAATGCAGTGGCGTGATCTTGGCTCACTGCAACCTCTGCCTCCCGGGTTCAAGCAATTCTCCTGCCTCAGCCTCCTGAGTAGCTGGGATTCAGGTGCCCGCCACCATGCCTGGCTACTTTTTGCACTTTTGGTACAGAGGGGGTTTCACCATGTTGGCCAGGCTGGTTTCGAACTCCTGACCTCAGGTGACCAACCCACCTTGGCCTCCCAAAGTGCTGGGATTACAGGTGTGAGCCACTGCACCCAGACTATATTCTTGTATTTCAAGTGAGTTTCTTTTAGGTAACACATAGGTGGGTCATATTTTTTAATTCACTCTGCCAATCTCTTTTAATTGGTACATTTAGATTATTTATATTTCATGCAATTATTGACAGGTTAGGGCTTAAGCTTGCCATCTTATTTTCTGTTTTCTGTTTGTTTTCTATGTTTTTCATTTCTCTGTTTTACTTTTCCTGCCTCCTGTGGGTTACTTGAACATTTTCTAGAACTCTGTTTTCATCTATCATTTTTTTGAGTGTACATTTTTGTATACTTTTATAGTGGTTGCTCTATGTATTACATTACATATACATAGCTTATCACAGCCTACTAGTGTTGTCATTTTACCTGCTTAAGTAAAGTAACTCTACCTTACTGTATGTTCCTTTACCATCCCATTTGAAATATAATTGTCATAAATATTTCCTCTACATATATTTGAAAACACATCAGACAGTGTTATAATTTTTGCTTCAACAGTCAAAAATAATTAAGACAACTCAAGATGAGAAAGCACATTGATTATATTTACCCATTTTTTCTTGCCATGGTCTGCCTTCCTGATGTTTCAGAGTTCCTCCTTTTATCATTTGCTTTCTATTATTAATAGAACTTCTTTCAGTGATTGCTTTAGGGTAGGTCTGCTAGTAACAAGTTCTCTAAGTTTCTCTTCATTTGAGAATGTTGTGACCTTCTCTTCATTCCTGAAGGATATGTTTGCGAGCTGTCAGATTCTGGGTCTGCTGGGCACAGTGGCTCATGCCTGTAATCCTAGCACTTTGGGAGGGGGAGGCGGGAGGATTGCCTGAGGCCAGCAGTTTGAGACCAGCCTGGCCAAAATGGTGAAACCCTGTCTCTACCAAAATTACAAAAAAATTTAGCTGAGTGTGGTGGTGCATGACTGTAATCCCAGTTACATTGGGAGGCTGAGGCACAAGAATCACTTGAACCCAGGAGGTGGAGGTTGCAATGAGCCAAGATCGTGCCACTGCACACTAGCCTGAACCACAGAGCAAGATTCCACCTCAAAACAAATAGACAAATAAACAAACAAACAAAAAAAAAAACAGATTCTGGGTTGACAGTTCTTTTCTTTCAGCACTTAAAAAAATGCTATGCCACTTCCCCTGGCTTCCACAGTTTCTGATAAGAAATTTGCTATCTTTCTAATAGTTTCCCCCCGACAGATAAGGTACACTTATTCTCTGGATGCTTTTAAGAATTTTTGTCTTTAGTTTTCAGAAATTAAATTATGATGTGTTACTATAGATTTCTTTTGATTTATCCTGTTTGGGTTTCACCGAGCTTTTTGAATCTACAGCTTTAAGTCTCTCACCAAATTTAGGAAGTTTTCAGCACTTTCTTCAAGTATTTCAAGTACTTTTTCAGACCAGGCTCTTTCTCCTCTCCTTCTTGACTCAGATAACAGAATGCTAGATTTTTTTTGTTAATGTCCCTCAGGTCCCTGATGCTCTGTTCATTATTTTTAGGTTTCTTTTCTTTTCCTTTTTTTTTTCTTTTCTTTTCTTGAGACAGGGTCTGCTCTGTCACCCAGGCTGGAGAGCAGTGACATGATCTTTACTCACTGTAACCTCTACCTCCTGGACTCAAGCAATCCTCCCATCATCCTCCCAAGTAGCTGGGATCACAGGTGCCCACCACCACACCTGGCTAATTTTTGTATTTTTTTTGTAGAGAGGGGATCTCACTATGCCACCCAGGCTGGTCTCAAAACTCCTGGCTCAAGCAATCTCCAGCTTCAACCTTGCAAAGTGCTAGGGTTACAGGTGTAAGCCACCATGCCCAGCCTAAGTTTATTTTCTCTGCTGTCCAGGCTGTTTCTACTGTTTTATCTTCCAGTTTACTGATTCTTCTGTACCCCCATTCCCACTCCACTTGGTCGTTAGGTGCAACTACAGAGTCTTTTATTTCAGTTATTATATTTTGCACTCTAAAAC
Source organism: Rhinopithecus bieti (assembly GCF_001698545.2). Lineage (NCBI taxonomy): Eukaryota > Metazoa > Chordata > Mammalia > Primates > Cercopithecidae > Rhinopithecus > Rhinopithecus bieti. Next base: position 526,566 of record NW_016803909.1, read on the forward strand.
TTTCATTTGATTGTTCTTTACATTTTCTATTTCTTAGGTGAGACTATTTTTCATTTGTTTCAGTTGTGTTACCAATTACTGAAGCATTTCTATCAAGGTTGCTTTAAATATTTGTAATCTTGGTGTGGGCATCTGCTGTTTTCCTAAAATTCAGTTTGAGATTTTCCTGGTTCTGGATATGATGCGTAATTTTTTACTGAAATGTACACATTTTCATGAGACTCTGGATCTTACTTAAAATTCTTGTTTTAGCTGGTTGTTTGAAGACTCTGCTGTACCAGGGAAAAGAGCAGAGAATCAGGTGAAAGTGCTGACTTGTTTCATGCCAGGTGGAGGTGGAATTATATGTTCTCTACTCAATTTCTGTTGACACCTGGGAAGCAGGGACGATCCTCATTACTGATATGCGGAGGCAGGAGTTCTAGCTTCCTATGTGATGTTCACTGACACAGCGGTAAGGGTGACCTCACTACTCCTGGGTGATGGTAAAAGTCCCAATTCTCCATAAGGCCTCCTCTGCAATGACTCCAGTGGAGAGCAGGTGCCTCAATAATATTGGTGGCGATGGAATTCTACGTTTCCCATGTAGTCTCCACTGACACTTAGGTGTGAACGGGAGACTCATTACCAACTGGTAGACATGAAAGTCTTGGATTTCTACTTGGCCTTCTCCGGCACTATTTGATACTATTCCAGTGTGGTGTCGGGGGCACCTCATTACAGCCTCATGAAGATGCAAGTCTAGGCTCTTTACCTGACCTTTGCTGTCAGGGTGGGGATGGGGTCAAGGAATTTTCTGTGGTGGTTGGCTGGAGTAGTGCAGTTATTATCTAAATGTTTTTCTGCCTTTTTAGGTTGCTCCTTTCCTGGTCCTTTAGCTAGAAAGAGCAGGCTTTGGTTGGTGCTTTTTGTCTGCACCCATTGGTGTTTCTAGGTTGCTGGCTTCTTCAACTCCAAGTCTGGGATATATGAGGCAAAAAAGAAAATCCAGAAAATGCACCACTATGTCATTCTTCAGTCCTAAAGTCCCTAGTTATTCTGTCTTCTCTCCATCTTTCAGAGTCTTCTTATGCTTGTTTTATATGTAATGTCTTATGCTTATTGTACTCAGTAGGAAGAATATAGAAAGTATATCTATTTGACTTTCCCAGAAGTGGAAATCTCCTCTGTACAATTTAATGGATTTCAGGATATTCACAGTTAAGTGCAATCATCACTACAGTCAATTATAGAACATTTTCATCACTTCCCAAAGAAACCCCGTATCTTTTAGTTGTCACCCCCCTCCTCTCTCATGCCCCTAACCAGCCCTAAGCAACCATTAACCTACTTTCTGTCTCTATAGATATACCTATTGTGGATATTACATATAAAGGAACCATTAATATGTGATCTTGATGATTGGTTTCTTTCATTTAGCACAATGTTTTCAAGGTACATTCATGCTGTAGCACATAATCACTTTGTTCTGTTTTATGACTGAATAATATTCCCTTTTATTGGATACACCACAGTTTAGCCATTCATCCACTGATGGACATCTGGGTTGTTTCTACCATTTTGCTAGAGTAAATAATGCTGCCACGAACATTCATGGCCAGGCTTTTGCATGGACATATGCTTTCATTTCCCTTGGGTATATACTTCGGGGGTAGAACTGTTTGGTCATATGGCAACTCTACATTTAACTGTTTGATGAACTGCCAGAATGTTTTCCACAGTGTTTACACATTTTACATACCTACTAGCCGTGTATGAGGGTTCAGATTGCTCCTCATCCTAGCCAACAGTTGTTATTACCTGACTTTCTGATTGTAGTTATCTTAATGGGTGTGAAGTGATACCTACTATGGTTTTGATTTGCATTTCCCCAACAGCAAAGGATGTTGAGCATCTTTTCATGTGCTTATTGGTCATTTATATATCTTTTCTGGAGAAATGTCTATTTAGGTCCTTTGACCATTTTTTAGTTGGGTATCTTCTAATCATTGATTTGTATAACTTGTTTGTATATTCTAGATACTAGTCTCTTATCAGACTTCACCTTGAAGCACAAAAATTTTAATTTTAATAAAGTACAATTATCTGGTTCTGTCTTTGTTGCTCATGCTTTGTGTCTTATCTAAAAATCCTTTGCAAAATCCAAGATCACGAGGATTTACTCCTATATTTTCTTCTAAAGTTTTAAAATTCTAGGTCTTACATTTAGGTCTGTGATCCATTTGGAGTTAATTTTTGTACATGGTACGGGGTAAGAGTCTGGCTTCATTCTTTGCATATGGCTCATAGTCTCAGCACCATTTGTTGAAAAGACTATTCTTTCTCCATTGGATGGTTGTGGCACCCTTGTCAAAAACGGCTGACCACAAATATGGGGTTTATTTCTGGACTCTCAATTCTATTCCATTGATCTATATGTCTATCCTTGTACCAGCAGTACTACACTATCTTCTTTTTTTTTTTTTCCTAAGTTCTGCCCCAGGATCTATCCACACTACCTTGATTAGCATTGCTCTGTATTAAGTTTTGAAATCAAGAAGTGTAAATATTCCTAACTTGTTCTTTTTCATGTCTCCCTTACTTTTACTAATACTTTTATGGTATTTTACATTTTAACAGAAAATCTACTTAGGGTTTTTTTTTTGTACTTTTCAAAGCATTTTCACATATATAAGCTCAATTGAACTTCACATCACCTCTGTTGGGTAAAAAAGTATATTACCTTTGACAAATAAGTAAAGAGGCATACAGAGCTTAACTAACTCACTTAAGGTAAAACAGCAGGTTAATATGATCCATAAATCCCACTACTGGGTATTTATTCAAAAAAAAGGAAATCAGTGTATCAAAGGGATACCTGCACTGCCATATTTATTGCAGCTTTACTCACAACAGCCAAGATATGGAAACAACCTAAATATCCATCAACAGATGACTGAATAAAGAAAATGTGGTATGTATCACAATGCAATACTATTCAGTCATAAAAAGGAATAGAATCCTATCATTTGCAGAAGCATGGATGGAATTGGAGGTCATTATGTTAAGACAAATAAACCAGACACAGAAAGACAAACATTACACGTTCTCACTCAGATGTGGGAGCTAAAAAAGTTGATCTCATGGAGGTAACAAATAGAATGACAGTTACCAGAGACTGGTGAAGGTGGTGGTTGTGGTGTGGAGATGAAGATAGGCTGGCTAACGAAGACAAAACATATAGTGAGATGGAAGGAATAAGTCCTACAGTTCAATAGCACATTAGCATGACTATAGTTAATAACAAAATGTTGTTTATTTCAAAATAGTTAGAAGAGGAGATTTGAAATGTTTCCAACACAAATGATAAATGTTTGAAGTGATGGGTATCCTAAATATCCTGAACTGATCACTACACATTGTATGCACTTATCAAAATTATATGTTCCACATAAATATGTACAATTATTATGTAGCAATAAAAATTTTTAAAAGAAATGAAGTCAGTAAAAACATACTGATCTAAATACTACCAACAACCACCTCAACCTAACTGACATACCTAGTTCATTACACTCAATAACTACAGAATATACACATTCTTTTCAAGGGAATAGGGTACCTATACTGAGATACATTATATTTCAAAATACTGAAATCTTACAGAGTATATTCTATAATCACAATGGGATAGAATTAAGTATCAATAACGATATCTAGAAAAAACTCACATATTTTGAAATTAAACTACACATTTATAAATAAGCTATGTATCCCAAAGAAAAAAATCATTAAAAAAAGGTTAGATTAGCCATAAAAATATATATAAAACACTAAAGGCTTACATATCAGACACTGTGAAAGACACTGGGAATTTAAAAAAAAAAAAAAAATCACTGAGATGAAAGTGCCTGCCCTCTACAAGCTTATAGTCTAATGCAGTGCTCTTTAACAATTTTGCTCATATACTCTCCCCAGCAATTTTGGGAAACTATTAAATTGAAAACTATAATAAAATTTTTCATAAAAATTTAAATGGTAGCCAAGGATACCATTTCCAGTGTACTATATAATAAATATATGTGCTTTAAATATATTTTCATCAAAATCTTGGAGCTACAGATTTGGCTGATTCAATATATGTAAAGTGTCTGGTATTATATTGATCACAAGTCAATCAGCCACATCAGATTTACTTTCTGTTAGAACATGTCTGATACTTCATTTTTCAATTCAAATAAACATATTCATCCAAATCCTTATGACAAATACCTACCTTCTGAGTTATAATTTTAAGATAGACAGATTTGGTACAGGAATCTTGACATGGGTTGGTTTCTTGAATGACATAAAGTATAACACCTTTCAAAATTTCTTGTTTTGCTGGCAGGGACTTTCTCCTAAAAGTATACCCACTAGAACTGTCTATTTTGTTGGTGCTAAAACCCTCTGGGACACTGTATGATTTGGGGTGGGTGAGTAGCATGCCTTTCTTTTACAAAGTAAATGAGAGACAAGAGACTGCAGAAGGGTTTTCTGGCATTAGTTTTGGTAAACTTGAGGATCTGGAAGCTAGTTTCCTCAAAACTATGTATACCCACATATTCCTGGAAAGCCTTTGTGTAGCCATAAGGTCCTAGTTTGAAGACCACCAGTCCAGTGGTCACAGCTGTAAGGAAAATCCAGATCTTATAAACCTATGAGTTTAGTACTCTTTCACAATATACTGTCTCATAAAATAGTCAACACCTTTCCTTTCAAAGTCCTAACTGCTGCTGTATGTGCAGACAAAATGGAAGGCAGAAACAATAACAAACTAGTTGTTAAGCTGTTGTATCTCCTAAAATAATACTTCTGTAATAAGCTAGGAAAAAAAAAAGAAAGAAAACCTTATGCTTCCAAATATAAATATTTCGTATAATTTAAAAATAATACCTCCCAACCAAGACCAGCTACAAAATCTTCATATGCTTGACTTCCTCCTGTATTGGTGAGAATGGAGTGTTTGTCTTCTTGTCCTTCAGCAACATAAAATACTGCAATCTTGTGTGTCTCTCGGCTATAAAACAAAAGATTACACCACTGATTTAATCACCATTTTATCTACTCATTCATCCAACAATTAAGTTCTATGTACAAAGTATGTAGCAATAAAAAGATTAAAAAGGATTAGATCTTATAGTCTACAGGAGATATAAATGCAATGTAAGTAAAACATTACTACAAAATTGCCATTGGAATCAAAGACAGGCATGATCATTTTTGACTTCAGAAACAGAAACTTAAAGGAGAAGATAAAATTGAGTTAGATGAAGGTAAGAAAGATTCGACAAATGAAGAGAAAGAGCATCAGGAAGGACACATAGGTGTGCATACATAAAGCATCTCAAGAATTGTCTGTTTTGCAATGTAGCCGAATCGCTGGTTGAAGGGACTACATTTTAGAACTAGGTAGGAGTACAGAGATGAGTGAGAAAGGACCCAATCCTTCAAAGTACTTACAATGTAGAAGAAACACCCATAGTTAAGTGTTGCTTAACAACAGGGATACATTCTGAGAAATGTGTCTTTAGGCAATTCTGTTATTGTGTGTGAACATTATAGATGTACTCACATAAACCTAGATGGTACAGACTACTACACAACCTTGGCTATCAGGTATAGCCTATTGTTACTAAGCTACAAATCTGTACAACATGTTACTGTAGGAATACTGTAGGCAATTGTAACATATTGTTAAGTATTTGTGTATACAAATACACATAAACAAAAAGGGCGCAGCAAAAACAATGTATTCAAATCTTATGGGACTACTGTCGTATATGTGGTCCAACGTTGATGAAAGTATAGTTATGCAGTTTGTTTACAAATATAAAACTGTATGGAGTAACAGCCAAGTTCTTAGACATTTTATTTTTAGTTCTCTCTAAAATTAAAAGTGTTCATAAAAGCACATTTCTTGTTTGAAATTTAGCTTTGCAATTTGGCTTTCCAAGCTAAGTCATGCTACATTTACTTTAGGTTGATTTAACAAAGCTTGGGTTAAAAAACTTTAAGACCATTAGTAAAGTTTTCACTACTATATCATGTAGGAATTAAAAAAAAAACAAACCCTGCAACAACAACAACAAGTAAATAAGAATTAAAGTTCTTTAAAAAATTGAGTATGACAACCAAATTTTCCCACACATCTGGAGCAAGTTACCAAATCATGATAGTGGGTTCAATATCAGCAAGAAAGATGTTTCAGCTGCTTTCAATAATGGAATATTTTACTTTAGGTGATGAGCACATAGGCAGACTTTCAGTGTGTCAGATGTGTCATCAGGATATGCTAGTGTAAGCAGTAAAATATGATGTGGGGTTGGGAAGACTTCCAAATCTGCAGAATAAGGATCTACACAGCCTCTCTCCCAAGCAAAACACAGCTTATCTGTTGAAAAAATTTAAAACATTATTTAAAGTCCCTGTATACTGTCCTAAAGTCATAGAGCAAACATGGAAACATTCGTTCAAGAAAACTCAGTAAATCTCAGTAACAACACAGAGCTTTTGCTATATGAATTACAACTTGTTTCCTTGCCCCACTCCCTCAGCTCAATGTTGCAGAAGTTTTGCCCTGGGCATCCTACTCAGGCCTAGAAGACAGAGGTTCCCTCTCTCTCCAGCTTCCAATCTGGAGCTATGGTTTCCCCATGGAAGACAAAGGTTACTAGAGGCATTTCTCATCCTTCTCCAGCCCCATGTTAGAGAAGATCTATTTTAGATAGGTGTGGTTGAAAGAACCAGGTCTCCTCTCCTTCCCTCCCTCTCTTAGGGCAGAAGCTCCGGAAGCAAAACGTTGAGGGTCTCAATCTTCTCCATTCTAGCTTGCTCACAGGGTAGAGATTCTGCCAGGAGAGCGAGCTAAGACCAGGGACTGCCAACTCCTCCCAGGTGCTGACTTGTAGAGTGACCCTGTCACTCCAGGAAAAGCTGATCCATGACCCCAGGTCAGGTGTAGTGAGAGATAGGTTTTGCCCAGGGTGAAAAGTAGGTTATAAGGACGAAGAACTCTGTAGCAGTTCTGCCTGAAAGGGCTGACATTATTTGCAACAGAGCTTGGAGGAAAGCAATTAAGAGAAGCTGGCAGCCCTATGACAAGCAAAACAGCTAGAACTTTAATAGAATCAGGAAATGAGACAGCCAAGAAGGACCCTTTGTGGAATCACAGTCAATTTTGGAGGTCAAAAACCCTATGCACATGCACTAGGCTGCACCCAATAAGGAACAATTAGAGTAAGATGTAGGATGGACAGACATGAAAGCATTCCCCAAGTCACACAGAGACTTATCAAAACAAGGTAAATCCTCACTGGCACTGAATAACCTGAACTCAGGGTTGACTCCTGGGAGGCTAAGACTTAAAAATAACATCCAGTCATTCCTTGCAGTCTGGAAGACTGTGTGCATACCCAAGGCTGTACCCTCTTCGGAGTAATCAGGAGTGAACCTTCAAGCTATTAGTCTCCTGGTGAATGTGGGACAAAAAAACAAACACACCCTCAACTGTGATAGCAGTCTCCAAGTCACATACATCCAACAGTAAATGATAAAAATCAAATGATAAGGGGGAAAAAAAATCAAACTGGTAAGGAGGACTAAGCACAAATTTTGACCAATAAGTATGTGATAACCCAGGGAAGACCCCTCATTAGCCAGGCTAAAAGAAAAACAATTTTTAAAAAATCTGAGCAGGGAGATCAGAGGCTAATTATTGTGGAGAGACCAAGTTGCTAGAAAATAAACAAATGAACAAGCAAACAACAACCAACAATATATTTTTGGATTCAAAGACACAGACAAAGTTGAAGTCAAAGGAATGGAAACAAGTACCATAAAATAGAAACCAAAAGAGCTACAATGGCTATACTAAAATAAGACTTTAAAACAAAAAATGTTAGAGATACAGATATTTCATAATGATACAAGGTCAATCTAACAGGAAAAGGTGAAAATTACAAACATATATGCACCCAAAAACAGAGCCCCAAAATACATGATGCAAAACAAAGACAGAACTGAAGGCAGAAACAGACATTTCCTCAATAATAGTTGAAGATTTTAATATCCCACTTTCAATAATGGACAGAACAACTAGAAAATATCAACAAGGAAACAGAAGACTTGAACAATAATATGACAACCAGACCTACCTGACATCTACAGACTACTCTATCTTACAGTAGCAAAAAACACATTCTTCTCAAGCATATGTGAAACAACTTCCAGGACAGACCATAAAACAAGCCTTGATAAATTTAAACGATTTGAAATCATGCAAGGTATATTTTTTATCCACAATGGAATGAAAGTAGAAATCAATGAAAGAAAATTTGGGTAATTCACAAATGTGTGAAAATGTAACAATACATTCCTAAATTACCAGTGGGTCAAAGAATAAATCTCAAGGGAAATGAGAAAATACTTAAGAGATGAATGAAAATAAAAAATGAAAATAAAAAGAGAGAATGAATGAAAATGTGGCCTATAAGTAAAGCAGTGCTCATTGGGAAATTTACAGATCTAAATGCCTCTACTAAAAAGGATTTCATTCACCTCCTTTGAGAATGAAAGAAAAAAAAGTTTTAAAAAAGATTTCACACCAATAACCAAACCTTCCACCTTACAAAACTGGCACAGTGATTCATACCTGTAATCCTAGTACTTGCGGAGCCCAAGGTAGAAAAACTGCTTGAGCCCAGAAGTTCGAGACCACCCTAGGCAATACAGTGAGACCCCATCTCTACAAAAAGAAAAAAACCAGCTGTGTGTGATGGTACACACCAGTGGTCCCAGTTACTTGGGGAGGCTAAGATGGGAGGATCACTTGAGCCTGGGAGTTCCAGGCTGCAGTGAGCCATGACTGTGCCACTGCACTCCAGCCTGGGTGACACAGTGAGACCCTGTCTCAAAAGCAAAACAAAACAAAAAAAAAACCCCCCCAAAAAACCAAAAAAAACCGCAACTAAATTCAAAGCAAGCAGAAGAAAGAAAAGAAAATAATAAAGACTACAGTGGAAATAAATAAAATAGAAGAGAAAAACAATAGAGAAAAAAATCAATGAATCCAAAAGTTGGCTCTTTAAGATGATCAACAAAATTAGCCATCTTTAGCTAGACTGAGCAATAAAAAAAGACTCAAAATGACTATCAGGAAAGAAAGAAGGGACACCACTAAATATTTTACAGGAATAAAAAATATTATAAGGAAATGCTATAAGCCTTCGTATGTCAACAAATTAAATTACATAAAATGAACAAATTCCAAGAAAGACACAATTTCTTTTTTTTTTGAGATGGAGTCTCGCTCTGTCGCCCAGGCTGGAGTGCAGTGGTGCGATCTCTGCTCACTGCAAGCTCCGCTTCCTGGGTTCACGCCATTCTCCTGCCTCAGCCTCCCAAGTAGCTGGGACTACAGGCGCCTGCCACCACACAAGGCTAATTTGTTGTATTTTTAGTAGAGATGGGGTTTCACCATGTTAGCCAGGCTGGTTATCATCTCCTGACCTCGTGATCCACCGCCTCAGCCTCCTAAAGTGCTGGGATTACAGATTTGGCATCTGGCCGAAAGACACAATTTCTAAAACCAACCTTAAAAAGAAACAGAATACCCGAACAGACCTATAACAAATGAAGACCTTGAATTAATAATTTGACTAGAAAGGAAGAAGTAAAAATATCTGACTTGCACATGAGGTGATTTTTTTATATAGAAAATCCTAAGGAATCTGCTAAAAAGGCTATTAGAGCTAATAAGCAAGTTCAGCAAGGCTGCAAGATATAAGATCAAATATACAAAAACTGAAGTTCTATACACTAGCAATAAACAATCCAAAACAAAAAACAAAATTTTAAAATCCTTTTATAATAGCACCAAAAAGAGTAATACTTGGGTATAAATTTACTATGAAGTGCAAAACTTGTATTTTGAAAATTATAAAACACTGTTGAAAGAAATTAAAGATCTACATTTAAAAACACTCATGTTCATGGGCCTAAACACTTAATATTGTTAAGATGATAGCATCCCCCAAACTGATCTACAGATTTAATGTAATCCCTATCAAAATCCCAGCTGCCTTTGATAATAGAAATTGGCAAGTTTGCCTGAGTGTGGTCGCTCATGCCTGTAATCCCAACACTTTGTGAGGCTGAGGCAGGAGGACTGCTTGAGGCCAGGAGTTTAAGACCAGCCTGGGGCCAGGCATGGTGGCTCACACCTGTAATCCCAGCACTTAGGGAGACCAAGGCAGGTGGATCATGAGGTCAAGAGATCAAGAGGGCGAGACCATCCTGGCCAACATGGTGAAACCTCATCTCTACTAAAAATACAAAAATTAGCTGGGTGTGGTTGTGTGTACCTGTAGTCCCAGCTACTCGGGAGGCTGAGGCAGGAGAATCGCTTGAACCCAGGAGGTGGAGGATGCAGTGAGCCCTGAGATCGTGCCACTGCACTCCAGCCTGGCAACAGAGAGAGACTCCAACTCAAAAAAGAAAAAAAAAAAAAGAAAAAGAAAAAAGAAAAACACCCAGCCCGGGCAACACAGTGAGACCCCATCTCTAAAAAAAAAAAAATTGGCCTGGCATGGTGGCACATGCCTGTAGTCCTCGCTACTGGGGAGAATGAGGTGAGGTGGGAGGATCACTTGAACCCAGGAATTCCAGGCTGCAGTGAGCTCTGATCATGCCATTGCACTCCAGGCTGGGCAAAAGAGTGAGACTCTATCCCCACTAAAAATAAAAAGAGAAAAAAGGAAAAAAAAAACCCTCTGAAATTGACAAGCTCATCCTAAAATTCACAGGGAAATGTAATAGCCCCAAAATGGCCAAAACAATCTTGAAAAAGAATGGAATTGGAGAACTCATACTTCTTGATTTCAAAACTTGCTACAAAAGTCATCAAAGCACTCATAGTACTGATGCAAGATGAGACAAAAATCAGTGGAACAGAATCATGTGATCAGAAATAACTCATATTTATAGTTAATAGCTTTTTGATAATGGTATCAAGACATTTCAATGAATAGTGTTTTCAACAAATGATACTGGGACAACTAGGTATCTACATGAAAAAGAATGAAGTTGGGGCCAAGCACAATGGCTCACACCTGTAATCCCAGCACTCTGGGAGGCTGTTAGGAAGATTGCTAGAGCACAGGAGCTCAAGACCAGCCTAGGCAACAAAATGAGACCTCATCTCTACAAAAATTTAAAAATTGGCCAGGCATGGTGGCATGCGCCTGCAGTCCCAGCTACCTGGGAGGCTGACGCAGGAAGATCACTTGAGCCCAGGAGGTTGAGGCTGCAGTGAGCTGTGACTGCACCACCGTACTTCAGCCTGGGTGACAGAATGAGACTCTGTTTAAAAAAAAAAAAAAAAATGAAGTCAGATTCTTACACCATATAAAAAATTGAATCAAATGACTCATAAATAAAAAATATAAGGGCTAAAACGATAAAACTCATAAAAAAAAAAAACAAAAAAAAACCCCAAAGGATCTTACATTGGGCAAGGTCTTCTTTTTTTTTTTTTGAGACGGAGTCTCACTCTGTCGCCCAGGCTGGAGTGTAGTGGTGCAATCCTGGCTCACTGCAAGCTCTGCCTCTCAGGTTCAAGCCATTCTCCTGCCTCAGCCTCCTAAGTGGCTGGGACTATAGGCACCCAGCATCACGCCTAGCTATTTTTTTGAATTTTTAGTAGAGACGGGGTTTCACCATGTTAGCCAGGATGGTCTCGATCTCCTGACCTCGTGATCCGCCCGCCTTGGCCTCCCAAAGTGCTGGGATTACAGGCATGAGCCACCGCGCCTGGCCTAGACAAGGTCTTCTTAAATACAACACAAAAGCACAAGTGACAAAAGAAAATAGGCAAACTGAACTTTATCAAAATTAAATTTTTTGTGCTATGAATGATACCATCATGAAAGTGAAATGACAATTTACAGAATGAGAAAAAAATTGCAAATCATATATCTGATAAAGAACTTGTATCTAGAACACACACGCAAAGAACTTTAAAGTCAATAGTAAAAGCCCAATTCTATTTTATTTTTTATTTTATTCACTTTTTTTTTTTTTGAGATGGAGTCTCCCTCTGTCATCTAGGCTGGAGTGCAGCAGCATAATGTCGGCTCACTGCAGCCTCTGCCTCTTGGGTTCAAGTGATTCTTGTGTCTCAGCCTCCTGCGTAACAGGGATTACAGGTGTGCACCACCATACTTGGCTAATTTTTGTATTTTTAGTAGAGATGAGGTTTCACTATGTTGGCCAGGCTGGTCTTGAACTCCTGACCTCATGTGATCCGCCTGCCTTGGCCTCCCAAAGTGCTGGGATTACAGGTGTGAGCCTCCACGTCCGCTCACATAACCCAATTTTAAAAATAGGCAAAGACGTTTGTATTATTTTCCTAGGGTTTCTGTAACAAATTATGCAAACTAAGTTGCTCTCAACAAAAAATATTTATCCTCTCACAGTGCTGCATGCTAAAAGTCAGAAATCAAGGCACAGGGCCATGCTCCTTCTAAAGGTTGTAGGGGAGCATCCTTCCTTGCCTCTTCTAAGATTCCAGTTGTTGCTGACAATTCTTCAGCATTCCTTGGCTTGTGGCTCTATGACTACAGTTTCTGCCTCTATCTTTACAAAGGCATCTTTCCTCTGTATGCAGAAGTGTTTCTTCACATGGCTTTCTTATAAGGACACAAGTAATCAGATTTAGGGCCAAATCTAGTACAGTGTGACCTCATCATAATTCTGAAAACACTACTTCCAAATTGAACTCTGAGTTTCAGGGTGGACATGAGATTCTGAGAGAATACTATTCAACCCAGTACACATTTAAATAGACATTTTTTCAAACAACATATACATAGCCAATTATCATAGCAATGAAAAATACTCATGATAAGTCATTAGGGAAATGCAAATAAAAATCATGAGATATTTTAGGCTGATCAAAGCTGTACAGGAAAAAACAATACTAAAAAAGTCCGACAAACTCACAAGATACCACTTCATATCCACTAAGATGAGTATAATAAAAAAGAATGACAGTAACAAGTATAGGCTAGGGCACAGAGAGCATGTAACACTCATACATCACTGGTGGGAATGTAAAATGGTACAGCTGGTGTGTAAAACAGTTTGCAGTTCCTCCAATGGTGAAACAGAGAGTTATCATATCATCCAGCAATTCTACTCCTAGGTATATATTCAAAACATGTCCACACAAAAAACTGAACATGAATGTTCACAGCAGCATTATTCGTATTAGCCCAAAAGTGAAACCAACTGAAATGTCCATCAACTGATGAATGGATAAACAGATATTTATCAATATAATGAAATGGTTTCTGGTAATAAAAAGAAATAAAGTAGAAACATGCTGCATCATGAATGAACTTTGAAATCATCATGCTAAGTAAGAAAAGCTGCCACAAAAACCCATATATTATTTGATTCCATTTATATGAAGTGTCCAGAATAGGCACATTTATAGAGACAGAAAGTAGATATGTGTTATCTAGGGATAGGAGGAAAGAAAGGCTGGTAATGGATACCAGGTTTCTTTTCAGAGGAAGTAAAATAACCTAAAAATTAGATTGGGGTGATAGTTGTACAACCCCGTGAATATACTAAAAATATGTACATTTTAAATGAATTAATTGTATTGTATGTAAATTATGTCTCAAACTATTAAAATTTTAATTTGAAAGCATAATCTATTATGTGTAAATTCTAATTGTGAAAGAAAAAAACTTCTCAGTGTTTTGCTTTTTTAGGTAAAGGGCTATCAATTAGAGCTTATAAATAATAATTTATAAAATTGGGAAGAGCTGGATAGAAATCTTCATCTAATACTATATAAATTTAAAAGCTGAGAGAAGTATATGTGCCATATAGGAAAAAAACAGAAAAATGAATCTTTAAAATGCAATAAAAGAGAAGCAGAGTTCACCTGCCCTTTATGTCAATTAATCTTTCACTATTCCTTCTTATTTTTCTACTTACTAACTATGGCTGCTAAAATGTTTGTTATATTGTCATTAGATTAATATGCACCACAATAGTGAATAATGAGGCAAATGTATTAGAAAAAATAATTAAAATTAGTGAACTTGCAACTACAAATGTTCTATAAGAATACGTATAGTACTGGCAAAATATTATTAGCTCACTACTGGAAACTCAAAGTGACATCTGTCAAGTTTTAAGCATTTCTAAATCCCTGTATATACTTTGCAATAAAATAATAATACATATCATTTTGTGATTTGAAATTTAAAACTCTGGTGGTTCAACCACAAGGAATAGGAAACAATTAGTCTAGGCAAAGAAAATAAAGAATCTATAAATGGTCTAGTGAGGTAAGTCTGCTAACAAAGTAATCTTTCATTTTCTTCCTCCCTAGACAAGTAATCAGGTTTGTTTCCAGGTTTCCTGGTTTAAGAAAGCTCAAAAGCTGTCTTACTGTCATATAATTAGAATGAATTTTTACTTGAGCTCATTGTATTAAAAAATGTAGTTTTCTTTAAAATTATTTTTAAAAAGCAAACAAATAAATGCCCCACATTCATTTAATTTAGTGTATAAAAAAATTTATGCTGCCTCAAGGCAATGTCTCCCCTTCAAGGTATGTATGAGAATGGAGGTTTGTATAAGAATTGAGGTGTGTATTCATACCACAATTCATCCAAGGTATGTATGAGAATGGAGGCAGTTTAGCAGGAGCCAAGAAATAAAAAAGGTAATTTAAAGAAACTGAATAGCCAAGATGGCTGGTATGGATTGAGCTCTAGACTGAAGGGTCTGGTCAGGCATTATTAGGGAGTCACTAAGGAGTGTTCTCATGAACAAATTTTTACGTTAGAAAGATTATGTCAGTGGTCCAGATTGTCTAGACGGGGAAGAGTCAGGAGATGAGATCCCACAGAGTACTTAGACAGTTGTTAAAACTGTCTTGGAAAGAAGGCATAAGGACATGAATCAATGAGTTGGGAGCAGTAAAGGCAAGAAGAGACATAATTGAGAGATAAGAAGAAGAATGGACATCATGATTATGAAAACTTAAGGCAAGGGAAAGGAAATGGTCAAATTTGGGTAACTCTCAAAGGGTACTTCTAAACATAAATATGACCATCAGGAGGAAGATCCCATTTTGAAAAGAAATGTGACCTAGAAATGATAGTAGAGAGGCAGGTAAAAGAAAAATGAGAGAGATACCTATGTTTTGAAGGTAAGAAACAGAAAATGAACCAGTGAAGACCTGAAATAATCAGAGAATTAGGAGTTGAACTGAGTAATTTTAGTGTCATAGAAGTTGGGGGAGAGGACTTTAAAATGATTGAGAGAATTTTAAAGACAGAATAGATAACAGTATTAGATATTTAGGGGATTTAATATACAATAGATTTTTAGAGCAGTGAAACTATTCTGTGTGATACTCTAATGGTAGATACATGTCAGTACACATTTATCAAAACCAATACAAAGAATGAACCCTAATGTAAAGTTTGGACTTCAGATACTAACGTAAGATGTAAATAATAGGGGAAACTGTACAGGGGGAATGGAGAATATATGGAAACTCTACTTTCCTATCAGTTCTTTTGTAAATCTAAACACCACACACACCTATGAAGTTAAATTTAAATTTAATTAGGTAAATGAATGAGGTTGGTGAGGACTAAAAGAACTTTAGACTTGATGGTCAGGATACTAACCTTCAGAAAGACAGTTTCAATATAGCAGTAGAGGTAGGAGCTATATTGTTCTGAGGTAAGCAAGACAGAAAAAGCGGTATGATTCCTGTTCCCAAGGACTTGACCATCTAGTACCAAGATAAACTGTTATGGAGAAAAATCATAATTGAGAACCCACAGACTACTTAGAGAGTTCTTATAATCATCTTGGAAAGAATAAGAATAGCTAAACAATAATGATAATAATAACTATGCAATATGATAAATGCTTTGACAGGGACATGTTACAGGGTTCTGTGAAAGCATATGGAAGGAGATTCAAACATAGTCTGGGAAGGAAGGTGAAGCGTAGGAGTAGATTAACGTAAAGCTTTCCATATAAAGTGATGTTTAAGCTGAGACTTCAAGAATGGACAGGAGGGGGACTGGGAGTGGTGCCTCACACCTATAATCCCAGCACTTTGGGAGACTGAGGTGGGCGGATCACATAAGGTCAGGAGTTACAGACCAGTCTGGCCAACATGGTGAAACCCCGTCTCTACTAAAAATACAAAAATTAGGTTGGGCACAGTGGCTCATGCCTGTAATCCCAGCACTTTGGGAGGCTGAGGAAGGCAGATCACTTGAGGTAAGCAGTTCGAGACTAGCCTGGCCAATATGGTGAAACCCTATCTCTACTAAAAATACAAAAATTAGCCAGGCATGGTGGCGCATGCCTGTAATCCCAGCTACTCGGGAGGCTGAGGCAAGAGAATTACCTGAACCCTGAAGGCAGAGGCTGCAGTGACCTGATATCATGTCATTGCACTCCAGCCTCGGTGACAATAGCAAAACTCTGTTGTGTGTGTGTGGGGGGTTGGGGGGCGGAGAGGGGTGTGGAATTTACAGCCTAAGATTATTTCATTGTTAAAGAATAAAACAAAGATACATAGAAATCAATTCCAGATATAAGAAAAGGAAATAAACTTTATAAAAAAGAAAAAAACAAAACAGAAAATAATGAGTTAGAAACAGAACGTAACAGAATGTAACAAATTAGGATCTGTTTCTTTGAAAAGACTAAGATTGTCTGCATCAAGAAAATTAAAAAAAAACACAAAAAACAAAAATCAAAAAGGAAATCTAATAAAAATTATAACACCATGTATGAATCTCTACTAGTATCGATTTAGAAGTCTCAATGAAATGGATTTTTAGAAAATAGAAAACAAACAAACAAAAAAAGTAAAATTTCCCCAAGAGCTAAAAGAAAACCTGAGAAGAGTAATAAGGTGAAACAAACTGAAAGAAAAATTAGAAATTTTATGATTTCTTCCAAAATTTTAAGCAACAGGTAATATTCATGTTATGAAGCTGGGTATAACCTCAATTCTAAAAACATAAGAGGAATAGGACAAAAAATAACTACCTAATCTGCTAGTAGTGGACTATACCTGAACTCAAAATGAAATTCTGGTAAATCTAACACAATGGGAAGCCAAAAGATCAGGCAGGGTTTATCTCAAAAATGCAAATATCATTTTATATTAGCAGTCTAGTGATATTAAAATGCAA